>NW_013666879.1:218014-253823 GCF_000517525.1 Limulus polyphemus | reverse complement strand
CAAACAAACAAAGTTAATTGTGTTGTATACCGTCATGGTTATTGAAGTTTTGTAGTCCATTGAATAATGTAATATATTCAATGTATTGTTGTCAATGTATATATATATATATATATGTATGTATGTCTGACACCAATTTTTAATTCTCCAAGGTTGGAGTTGTGACGGATATATTATAATATACATATATTTTAATATCGATATTTGTTTAAATTCATTGTATATTTAGAAATGTACATAACTTATAATATTAAATATGTATTGCAAAACTCCCGCCTATTCTCTAAAATTGTAGAAGATTCTCGAGTGTAAGAATCAACAATATATGTGTGTACGTAAACGCTAGTTTTAGCGTCAGTATTGTAACGTAAACTGAAGTTTCGAGAAACTCTCCACACGCCTATAAATATAACCAACGCGACGCGCCAAAATGAGTATATATTATTGGTGTGCTATAGTTAGTATACTATAAACCTCGGAAGATATAATTGTGATTAACGCTTATTAATCGGAAACTTCAGATATTTAACCAGGAACATTTACTAATTTCGAACATTACAAATAATTTAACTTCAGTGGATTCACATCGGACATTAGTACTTTTACGAAGATATTATATAACTTCAGTGGTAAAAAACTACAAACTTACAAGCAATACAAAGAATTCTTTCTAATCATAATACCTCTTTGATGTATTATCGCGGGTTAACGACAAGCGAGTTAATTTCAAGTTGAGGTAGGTACAATTCACTTAATAGGGAGCTAGCTAGATCTCTAGTTCTTGTTGATCACACGCCGAGCTTGAAAACGTTTGTATATAAATGATTGGTTGTAACAACTATTTGTAATAATCGTTGTTGTAAGTTTTATTATTGTTTGTATATTGAAATATATTTGTATAGAAAAAGAAAACTGTGTGTATCGATCTTGTTGGCAAATATCATAAATGGGAGATATATCGGCATTTATTTAACTACTAAATCAAAAATTACAGTTTAACTCAGTTTTAGGCTATTTGAAATTGTAATACGTAACACCATTTTTCTCTATATGGTGTTTTCGGGCCCTAAAGTCGGAACTTTTCTATTAAGCATTGCATATATAAGAAAATCCCCACCCTCTCTTCAAGCAAGTTTGCGTGCCTGACAGTAAATATGGGACTGCTTTGTTGTGTGAACTGAGAGTTCGAATCCGACCTCCATCGATTTAAACACTAAATAAGTATATGATTTGGCACAGCCAATAAGTTTTCTATAAAGTTTAATGGAAAAAATCTGTCAAAAAGTAATTTACACAATAAAGCACACCATCTTATACCCCTGGGCCACGCCAGCTGACTTGCAAAAAATGTGTAAATTTTTCTTTATACACTTAACGATAAAATTTCCCGACTTTAGTGCCTGATTCCTCCGCAAAAACGCCATATGAAGAAAAACGGTTTTCGTATTCAAATTCAGAGCATAAAATACATCGATGAAATATTATTCCGGTATTTTTTTTGTGATAGTTACTAAGGTATACGTGTAAGTGTATATCTTATTGTAAATAACACTCGACATGGTAATACATAAGGAAAGAAAATTTAGTAGTAATTACCATGTGCAAAAAATTAATTCAAACAAAGTCTTCTACTGTTAGATGATCTTTACATCGATTGAGGCTAATAGAAAATGAAATAAGAATATCAAATAAAACAGCAGTAATAAAAATACACAGACACTTAGACTGAGTTAGAGACAATGTATTGTTTTCAGCGTAAAATTATAAAATTAAATTGTTTTATCACGATTTGTATTTAATATCACATATCTCGGATTACATTCTTCTAAGCTGTAACGAGTTCAAACAAGACTTCAGGGCAGTCCTGTTGATTTCATAAATATAAAAAGTACGGTAACACGTAATTAGTTATATGTTACCAGGATCGTATGAACTATAGATGAATATCATCCGTAGACGACAAACGTCATAAATGATAAAATGACATTGCTTTAAAAACTATTAAACTTTATTTATTAAATTAGCATGCATGATTGAGAAAATAAATCGGAATTAATGAGAATTGGAAATAAAAATCAAGAAGTTGAAAAAGTAGATTAAGTTAATCTGTATGATTACAAATATATGGCAGATGAAGTAATAGCTATTACACTAATAACAGTTCTGTTAAGTAACAACATAACAGTGTTAAACTTACTTAGCTACGTGACTGGAAATGGATAGGCAAGAAACGGACATCTAAATCACTAGGAACAATAAAACTAACTTAACTAACTTACTCGAGTGGACAGAAAATTTCTAAAGTAGTTACCACCAAGGAATTATACAACGTAAACTTGATTTATCTTTGGATCTGACGTTAGACATCAGTTAAAGAAATAGCTTGTCTACACTAGTAACGATTACACACAGTGATTATCTAACTATGTTTTCAGAAATGTATATACCAGGTAACCTTTCTAACATTGGTTTCACGTTCGCCGTTACTTGTTACTTACATTTGTTTGGATAAGTTGTTATCTATATTTACAGAAGTAAAAGCTGATACGTTATTTCTATTATACTCCAAAGCAATGGGCAATGGAAACTGTTTATAACTGGCATAAATATTTAAAGTTGTATCTTACACATTTTTCAACTTATCGAAGCTAGTTTCCCGCCGCACAACGAACTGGTTTTGCAGACTAGTGCAATCGTTTGAAAAGTAACAGATGGCGCTGCTACAAGCAGCTGAGTGTGTTTTCAGCTCTCAATTTAATATGTTTTTTTTTTAACTCAATATGTACAATACTCCATGAAGATAGCTAATTATCTTTTATGAGAAATAATGACCCAAATTCAAAATCGTCTCAGCAAACACGTAGCTACCCAAATTTTAAACGCTTCAAAGGAAATTGGTTGGGTGTGTCCTATTACTATATAACAAACCATTTATAGACATCATTTTTTTGAAATATAAATTGTGATTTTGAGAAGTGTAATTATCTTATTTAAATATAAACATGTTGTTAATACTTAAAATGAAGTTTAAATTGACCAATAACTAATTATTTGAAATTATGTCATAAAAACTATTTAATATAATTTACTGTGCATAGTTTTGATTTTTTGCAAGTTTATGAAAAATCTTTTGTTTTTTCGTAGTTTTGTCTTTCCTTCACATGGGACACTTTAATTTTTTTCATATTTTGAGTAAATATACAAATGATCACTATCCTTAAGTTTTAACTGATAGACTAGAAGAAAGGCAGCTAGTCAACAGCACCCACCTCCAACTCTTTGACTGTCTTTGTCTGACCGAATTTGGCATCACTCATAAGGCACTCACGATCTAAAGGTATGAACGCGAATCATAAACTTCAGATACACAGCTCAGGTATGCTAGTCACTAGGCCATCCCGTCTTTATTTTAAGCTTGGTTGTTGAAACTGTATTATATATTTATGGTTGAAGTCTATATATTTATAATATAACTACACATCATTGAGTCCTGTAAACCTTTTATGCAGATTGTCCATTGTGTAGATTTGCGCTAAAATATTACCAATAAACAACAACGGCAAACTTTTCTTAAGTTATGTTCTATTTTTTTCAATGTACTATAATTTTTTTAATGTTTAGGTCTAGCTAGTTTTTAAAGTATCGTAGAAAGCTAGATAATTCGCACCGTTTTTGAACGATTTTCTGACTAATGACAAGACAGTTCATAACGATAAAGGACTGTACGAGCATTATAAAGGTGATTGTATTCGGCTCTTCTCTGCAATAATCCTCCAGAAGGACAACAATCCATCAATGGTGCGTCAGGTGATCTGGTATTTGAAACTGAAATTACATTTTACTCTTGTCTTCCGATTATACTCGCGTGTATTTTAATCTATTACTTGAGGCCACATCGTGATGTAATTTATAAAATCTATTTCAGGCGGGAGAGGAATGACAGAACTTCCATTTGTATTGATAGTTTTTTTTTTCCATCGTTGTTTATTTCATTCACGAACATCAACATTTTGATAAAAGTTTTTTTGTTTCGGAAAGAAATGTTTTGAAGTTACTTTTCACCATAATAACGATAGTTTTGTCTTAGTTTCAAATCTTTATCGGAAATACTTAATTACAGAAAATTTACCAAGAATTTCTAGCATTAATGTATTTTCCTTCAAGACATGCCGATTTTGCTGTAGTCGTTAGTGTCCTCGTTAAGTTTTATTAGCATTATTCTATTTCCATATGACAGAATTACTTTTTTTGAAAGACGATACAAATGCTTTTAAAGATCGTACAATTCTCTCTGTTAACATATATCTAGATAGGAGAAATACTAATACTATTCTACGGAACTCGTGGTAATATATTATTTCCCTCACATCAACTTTCTTACTCGGGGTTGATTCAATCTTTTCAGCTCAACGTTTGTTTTGTTTCTTTGTTTGTTTGTAAATAAGCACAAAGCTACACAATGGGCTATATGAGCTCTGCTCACCATTGTATTGAAACCCGGATTCTAGCGTTGAAAGTCCGCAGAGATACCGCTGTGCCACTGGAGGCTCAGCTCAACGTAAAATAGAAATTAAGACCAGCCATACATAAATACTTGTTCAGCTGACCATTTAAAGATCAAGAGAAAAGTTACTTAAGTTTTCTCATCAAAATGTAAACATCCCTCTGCATTTTGTTTCAAGTAGTAAAATAGATTTTTTACCGAAATGTTTACTGAACCGAGGATATCATGGGAATTCCAGTTTTTCAAACTATAAAACCTTATAACTTATGTTTTAATTGTTACGAAATAATGTCGATTTTCAAATGTTTTGTACCGCCAAGTGCTACAGAGTTCAAGGCTAGACAGCATGGAAGGAAAAAAAAAGAAGCTTATATTTGAAATGATAAGCTTAGAAAATGTCTAGTAGCATATTGGTGATAAATTTTCAAATTGTCTAGTAGCATATTGGTGATAAATTTTCAAATTGTCTATAGCATATTGGTGATAAATTTTCAAATTATCTAGTAGCATATTGGTGATAAATTTTCAAATTGTCTAGTAGCATATTGGTGATAAATTTTCAAATTGTCTAGTAGCATATTGGTGATAAATTTTCAAATTGTCCAGTAGCATATTGGTGATAAATTTTCAAATTGTCTATTAGCATATTGGTGATAAATTTTCAAATTATCTAGTAGCATATTGGTGATAAATTTTCAAATTGTCTAATAGCATATTGGTGATAAATTTTCAAATTGTCTATTAGCATATTGGTGATAAATTTTCAAATTATCTAGTAGCATATTGGTGATAAATTTTCAAATTGTCTAATAGCATATTGGTGATAAATTTTCAAATTGTCTAGTAGCATATTGGTGATAAATTTTCAAATTGTCTAGTAGCATATTGGTGAAAATTTTTCAAATTGTCTAGGGGCATACAGGTGATAAAATTTCAGTGTCTAGTGGCATATTGGTGATAAGTTTACAAAGTGTCAAGTAGATTATTGGTGATAAGTTTACAAAGTGTCAAGTAGCATATTGGTGATAACTTTACGAAGTGTCAAGTAGATTATTGGTGATAAATTTTCAAAATGTCTAGTAGCATATTAGTGATAAGTTTTCAAAGTGTCCAATAAATTATTGTCGACAGGTTTTCAAAGTGTCCAGTAGTTTAGTGGTTTTGTATAGCAGCAGTTTTCGTGTTTCGAAAGTTTAGTAGCAAATATATATAATATTATTTTGAAAAATTATCGATATTTGTTTTGTCAATAATGTTATTGTTATTGTTATTGTTATCTACCGCGGTTTCACGCATAACGACTATATTTCTCTTGTCACAAGAATAACAACTCGTTTCCATGGAAACAAATGATTATACAAAATATTTCAGTTTTATTAAAACTTCATCTTAAAGTCAATTTTTGTTACTCTTTAAAATAATTATATAGAATATGATTAGATTCATTCATTGTTCCAATCTGGAAACTTCTAATTTCCTTGAGGTTTGTGTTTTGGTAAGATAGAACTTTTCCATCAACTCTCTTGAAAGATAAAGCAATTAAAAGGACTGAAGTGGCGTAGCTGTTCAAAATGTTATTTATCATCATGAAACCTTTAATAAGTTTGAAATTAATATAAGTAAGAAAATATTTTCTACAATTTTAACAGATTAATTTTCATGCCATGGTTAGGAATAATTTATGTTCTTTAACCATTTTTTATGCAGTACAGGAAACAAGTTGTTCTCTATAACCAGTTTTTTATGCAGTACAAGAAACAAGTTGTTCTCTATAACCAGTTTTTTATGCAGTACAAGAAACAAGTTGTTCTCTATAACCAGTTTTTTATGCAGTACAGGAAACAAGTTGTTCTCTATAACCAGTTTTTTATGCAGTACAAGAAACAAGTTGTTCTCTTTAACCAGTTTTATTATCATAATGTCAAGATACAGGTGTTGAGAAAATTTAACTGTCTGTTAGTCTGTTATTTTTTTCATTTCTCACTTTCCACAGGTTATCCATTTATATTAAAGGGTCATAATTTACACAATGATATATCGTGGTGGGGAGCAGTAGTGTAAATATTTTCAAAAATTCTTTCATTTAGTGAGAAACGAACTTATATTCATTTTATGTACACTAAACTCTGTCTAATGTTTTTAGTGTTTTTGTGTTTTTTTATATTCATTCAAATTGAATTCATAACTATAAATGTATTTTTACACTCACGAAATGCGTTAAAACGATAAACAGGTTTTACGCGGCTTTCTAATATCATTTCTCAGTAAAAATTTTTAGGCCTGCGTGGCCTATTGGTCAGGATGCTCAAACTTTAATTTGTTTCCGCCCAAAACGCGCTCCGCACTTTGAGGCCGTGGATGCTCTATAAACTGACTATCAAAACGCGCTGTCCAATGAAACAAGAGTAGTCCAAGAGATGGCGGTGAGAACTGATTACCATAAATAACTTCATTGTTGTCTATCGCTACAAAAGTATCGACAGCTATACGCAAATAGCTCATGTGTAATCTTGGCTAAAATTCGTAATTAAATGAGTAAAATAAATTATTAATTGCATCATAATAGTAAACTTGACAAACGAAAATGTTTGCTACATCAGAATAGAACAAATAATACACAAGAGACATTTCACTTGTTTCATAACAACATCATAGGCGTCGAAGCTGGGGCGGGGGGAAGAGGGCTGGGGGAGCACGCGCTCCCACAGATTTCAAAATAGGAGCGTAGGTGTCTTTCCGCCTCCGCAGTTTCAGAATCAAATCACAGAAATCATCCATTAAAATGTATAATTATATTCATGGACAAGCACGATAAAAAGGGTTTTATAGAACGAATTATAAAACATCCGTTAATGGTATCCCTAAGAGGTAATTTCAGCCCCCCCTCCCATCCAGCTTAAGGTTTGCTCCGAGGTATATTGTAATAGTACTTAATTTTCTGCATAAAATGCTATGTTGCAGTATTTAATAACTTTGTATTGTTGTGTTCCATAAAATTTACATTGTTTTCAATTATTGATACATTTCAACAATAAAAAGCAGCACTAAAATAAACAAGTACAATTCTTATAATAGATATTTAGTTTTACAAGCTTTGTTTATTTGTGTTAAGCGCAAAGTTACACAATCTGCGCTATGTCAACCTCGGGGTACCGGAACCTCGTTTTCACAACTGTAAACCCCCAGATTTGCAACCGGATAAAAAAGTTATTTTTCTGTTAGATAACTCAATTTATTTAAAAATATAAACTTTAAACGATTTCGAGAACGGGATAGTACAACAATGCAAATAAATAGAACTAAGTGAAAATAAATGTCACTCCTCGAAGAGAAGAGATCCACGGTAAAGACTATCGAAACATGTTCTTAATTAGATGTCTATATGACATTGATACTACAGATTTTTTCGTCCTTGGAATTTTAGGAACCTTAGTTTATAAATTGCTCATTATACTGCCTGAGAATATTTTGCACCTTGTTAACAATATTGGTGATTACACAAGACCGATAATCTGTAATATGTGCTTATTTTCGTCAAGCTGTGTTAGTTGAAAAGTGAAAAGGATTGCGGATTTTACATGTAAAATTAGTTGGTATTCTAGTGTAATCATGGTTTTTATATTTGCCAAGAAGTATTAGTTTCATTACTTGGTATACAATATTAGTCTCATTACTTGGTATACAGTATTAGTACTAATATTGTATACCAAGTAATGAGCTCATTACTTGGTATGCACTATTAGTCTCATTACTTGGTATACAATATCTTTTGTAGGTGTAGCTAACTTATGGTAGCGGTAAATGATCGGAAATGATAGCCAATGTAACTTCCTCAAGCATCTTAGCAGTGCATAATTTAAGTGCAAAGTTACCTCTACCAGATTACGTGGTGGTCAGACAGGCTGGTCATCAATCTCAATTACATCACGTGTAACTTCTAAGTAGCATCTTCCTTATACCCCTCAATTTCTCACCATGTAATAGCAGTGCGTCGCCTTGCGTTAGACAAAAAATATATATAAAAACTCTTAGCAAGAAAAGCGTATAACTGGAACGTGAAAAGGTAGAAGCCTCAAATTTACACGTTTTGACTCCTATTTCCCTATGAATGATAACAGTTATTAATTTAGTTGTTTAGTAGGAAAGAGAGGCTCATTTCTCTGCCAACTTTATGACTTCTCGGTCATTGACCTCTTGAGGTCAGAATACCAGGAATTGTCAAATCCCGCTTTACGTTGCATCCGTCGATTTGAAAACTAACCCGATAAGTTAAGATGGCCAATAAAAACCTTAGGATAATAACGAACAAAAAAAAATGTAGTTAATATCATAAGCAAATTAAATTCTGCGGTTTAGGTTTACGCAGAGAAAATAATTTGTTTTGTAAAGATTCATATTTTTTCGTTAAATTTACTATAATTTCAAAAACGTTTATAAATACTGATCAATATAACAAAGTTTAAACTGAAAAACACACGCCATAACAAGACTGTATTGATTTTTTACACAATCTCAGCCAAAACTGTTGGGACCAGTTATACTAAAATGTATTTTCATGTATTAATATGAATATTGATTTTACAAACCCTCTTGGTATCTCTAAGCAACAGAAATAATTATTTGTTTTTCGCTCAAAACTACAGAAGGAGTTATATGCGTTCTGTACACCGTGGGGAATTAAACCTCGGATTTTTGCATTGTAAGCCCGTAAACTTACTGTTGACTAACTGGTAGACCAGAAGGAATGGTGCATGCACATATCTATATTTATAGGACTTCAACATCATTTGATTTACAGTGATCAATATTTATAAAATCCCACTAAAGATAAGTTCACTAGTTGACACTGGGTGTAAACTGTTGCTGTCTTATTACATTAATCTTGGTTGATTTATATAGTACAATATGTACTGAGTAATCAGACAAAAACTCTAATATACATTTTCTTTTGTGTCTGCATTTAGCTAAAGTTGTATTTTGGTTTTTCTTCGACTAAGATTAAAAACGTTGAATTTGGAATTCAATAGATTTATCACGTTAATTATGATTTGGTATAAGACTATATATATATATATATATCAATTTAATACCCAGTCTGCGAGTCGATGAGACCAAATTCGGGGAACTGGGTGGGACGCAGTGTAGTGTCATCGTTTCCTGCATTCAAGTTAGAACCAAATAAAATTTACTCCGGTAAAGAGTTCGATCTATTAACCTAAAAAACTTTATTTCCAAAAATATCTCAATAGTGTCAAATATCTTAATAGATGCAAATTTTAAGGGATTGGCCAGGCAGTTTTTCTCTTGTATAAATTTGTAAAAATGTTCATGTTGGGGTACAGTGATTGATCAAAAAGAAGGCACTTATTAATATTACATCCTGATTGGTCTAAAGCAGAGATAGAATCAGTAATTAATCTATAGTTCCTCAAGTACTGTGCCATTGATGCTGCTCTGATGTTACTGCCACTGCCTCTGCTTTCTGTACTACTACTACTACATCAAAATACTACTACTGGCCCTACTACACATACTGTTACTACTACTACTGCTATTTCATTCTTTACACACCAGATTAGCTCCTGCAACGACTTGACGAATATCTGTCGGCAATTCTGAGGAGAAACCATCACAACAAAGACAATAATGATAAGACATATCGTATTACTTCTTTGGCCATCTCTATCGACAGAACTTGCAAAAACCACGGAGAAAACGGCTTTATAGAGCTGGGGAACCAGATCTTGTTTTGCGCAACATGTGCGGCCGCATCCGTGTTTTGTGTGGGATTTTGGATTAGAATATAAGTTTTACTTTCTCATAGTGTGGAAACTAGTACCAATTCGATTATACTGATGGCCATTTTAGATACCAGATATGCAAGAAGTTCAACTTTCTTTTCAGAATTAAAAAAAAAGAATATTTGAAAGCTATGTTTAGGAATCAGGCCATCGAAAAATGTCTTCTTGACTCGCATACTGGATGTTAAACAATATTATTTACATATCTTGAGAACATATATATTTACAAAGCACTAAAGGGAAAAAACATCCAAAGTTTTTCATCTTAATAACAATTTAGATAACTGGGAAAGGTAAAAGTGAAGATTTAATCAACACTTCAATCATATAAAGCTTATGTTATTATTATTGTTTGTTTTGTTTTTTTCAGAAGGAAAACAAGAGATGGAGCATTTACATGCTGTCATAAACTTTATCAGCCTTTCAAAATCTAGCTTTGCAAAGTTTATTTGCTAAAGTATGCAATTACGGTTTGTTTGTTGTTAAGCACAAAGTTACACAAGGGTCTATATGATGTAATTATGGAATAATGTACTTGTAACGTATGCGATTATGATGTCACTTTACGGTCCTGTAAAGCCTCTTCTCTTACAGAAAAGCTCAATTTCAGTATTGTTTTTTGCAGTAATGGACTATCTGCGCTCTGGCCACCGCGGGTATCGAAACCCGGTTTCTAGCGTTGTAAGTCCACAGACATATTGCTGTGCCACTGGGGGCCAATTTCAGTAAAGCGTTTGTTAAAATCACAAGCTTATTTATTAAAACTATGCACACAAAATGCTATCACCAAAAAAAAGGAAACTTTTCGCGAAATAATTAATGCATTTAGTAAAAATTAGCATGCAGCAGCAGTCAAATAAGTGAATTGATTAATATGAAATTTTAAAAGCCTACTTGTTCTATATCACTGTGTACTTTTAACGGAACTATTCAGGTCACAGAAACTAACTTATAGCGGATATCACCACACTTGTTACAAGAGTAACGAATGCTGTGGTAGTTTCAGGTAAAAGAAGAGATTGTTATAAAATGTATGCAAAATGTGTATAAGCCAAAGTCGATCAAATGAAAACAGACTAAAATAGTTATTTAATGTTGAAACAAAAACACTTTATTAAACAATTCACAAAAATAAATAAGGCAGGTGGAATGAATATTTAGTCTTGTTTTGTTCTCTTTATGTAAAATAATATTAGTATTTTGGATTCTACGCGTGAATGGCAACCAGCAGTGTCTGAACAACTGCACTGAACAATCACTAAGGCGAATATGAATGAAGTATATCAAAAATCGTGGTAGTAATGTTAAAATATTTGACTCTAAACTGAAAGTTTATGATCAAACACAACATTGGGTGCTCAGAAATACATTTCTCTTCACTCCGCTCATGGTATGAGATTACTTGAAGTAGCTACGTGAAAAAAAAAATGTTTGTTTGTTTTGAATTTCGCGCAAAGCTACACGAGGGCTATCTGCACTAGCCGTCCCTAATTTAGCAGTGTAAGACCAGAGGGAAGGCAGCTAGTCATCACCACCCACCGCCAACTCTAGGACTACTCTTTTACCAATGAATAGTGGGATTGACCGTATCATTATAACGCCCCCCACGGCTGAAAGGGCGAGCATGTTTGGTGGGACGGGGATTCGAACACGCGACCCTCAGATTGCAAGTCGAGCACCCTAAAAAAATAAATAATAGTAATAATTGTGAAGAGCATAATGATAAGGAGGTGGTTGAAAGCAAACTCAGCAAGAAAAATGAATGTACTACTAGCTTTGCTTAGACCTATATTTATACTTGATTACTGCCAAATTATCACATTATCTAAATCAGCAAACTAGACGCATTGTTAAAGAAGGGGAAAGTAGACTTACCTGTATGTTTATTTCTGTATACTTTCAGATGTTTCAACAAAGTAATTAACAAATTATATAGTGTACTGAATACATACAGAAGCAGTCAAAACAGACTTACTTGTATGTCTATTTCTGTATACTTTCAGATGTTTCAACAAAGTACTTAACAAATTATATAGTGTACTGAATACATACAGAAGCAGTCAAAACAGACTTACCTGTATGTCTATTTCAGTATACTTTCAGATGTTTCAACAAAGTAATTAACAGCTTTATAAAGTGTACTGAATACATACAGAAGCAGTCAAAACAGACTTACCTGTATGTCTATTTCAGTATACTTTCAGATGTTTCAACAAAGTAATTAACAACTTTATAAAGTGTACTGACCATGAGTGAACATCTTGAACAGAATAAAGAATAATAATAATAATGCTGATTTTTTATGTAACATTAATCTATCACTTTGATGATCAGTTACAATCTGCTCTGTATGTACTATATATATATTTAGGTTCATACCTTATAGAAAAGTTTTTGCTTCTTCATTCTGCAATATTGTAAGTTGGATACATAAGTTGTTTACATACAGTTAATAATGAGAACTGTTTATACCTCTGTTCAAAATATTAAGTCTCATGCTACTTGAATTGGTTTTTTTTTGCCATTTTTTTTTTGTCATTGATATGAATTTGAAATCTCAGGAAGACCACGGCTGAATACAAGGCCCAAAACCATTTGGACATTTGAATTCATTCATCGTTTTTATATTTAAACCTATTTAGCCTCCCCCTCCCCCATAGCTCAGCGGTAATATTTCGCTATAGTAGATTTCATCTGACAGCTAAATGGTCCTTCATGTCGAGTTTTCTCTATAATGATAACATTAAGAACTCTCCTTCAAGAAAGAATTGCTGAATACAAGAAGAATGTAGCACACAAGCAGGCAGTAAGCATTCAGAAATCTGCTGATTGAGGAGAATTGAAGTAAAATTCTCATTTTCTGATCTTGTGTTTCAGACTTGAAACGAAAGTAAGAAAAATTGTATTTTTTTTACTATCGTATAGATTGCTATAGGTGCAAGAGTGTAGAAGTTGTAACCATATATTTCTGTACAAACCTTTTCACGATGCAAGCGTAAATAAGGACGAAGATAGCAAAGAAAGGGCAACATATTTAAAATTAGCAAGTAAGTTAATCAGTTAAGAACAATAAGTTGTTGATATTGCTTAGCACACAGATACACAATAGGTTGTCTGCACCCTGTCCACTGTGGAAAAACGAGCCCAAAATTTTAGTGTTGTAAGTTCGTAGACTTACCGCTGACCCAAAGGGGAACTGACTGGTAAAAACTTGATCTATAACCTTGAAGAGATAATAGAACCTTCTACCAAGCCTTTATAATTGTCTTGTGAGTTGCAGAAACACAATCTAACAGTATCTAATGTACATCACATTTTCATCACATATCTCCGAATGCTAGAGTCGTTGAAAAAGCCCATCAGAATCAAATGAAAAACGTGTTGAGAATTATACAGGTTTTAGATGTATTCTTCTACATGATTTTATTTTTCTGTATGATCTTTAAAACTGCATTTTCTAAAGATCCATTGATAAGAATGGAAGCAACAACAAGGATCAATAAGATGTAGTAATATCAGTATTGAAAGTGTTTGAATCAAAACATTGTCTAATAATCTTGACTTCAAATATGGAAACACGTGCAGTAATATTAAGTTTAATGTTGAACAGATAGAGAAAGAACTTCAAGGTTATGAAAGATTATATCAGAAATGGTGCGTAATATATGTCCACAAAGTTGCATCCTTCATCAGAGCAGTCAGCATACTATCAGTTTATCATTGGGGAATATGAAGAGGATTTCGTTTCATGAACTCAGTAATGACATTTATCAAAATTTCTCTTTTCACCGACAGGCTTTCTTGCATTACTCTCCATACGAATGTCAGCACACCACTCAATAGTGTTAAATTACTTCTGATGTAAGTGAACTCATGGATTTCAAGATGGCGTTTAATACGTAGATTCGTACAAAGTTAAGACCAACAGGACACAAAGTGAAGACTGCAACTGAAAGGACAACCAAAGGATACGAAAGCTCTTATCAGCTAAGTGCTCTTGAATTGTTTTGTCTACATTCTGCCGTGTAAATAAGGTATAACTAAGTAAATTCAACATTGTTCTCAAACTTTTAAAAACATTTGAATGTACCGGAATATATATATATATTCTACTGTGTATGTTATGGAAATGTTACAACCATAATATATCCATATTGCACTGTTACTACTTTCCTCAGATTAATACTGCCCACTGTTTATATGTTAGTTTGTAGCAACTTTTTTTTAGGATTCAAATATAATAAAGACTAGAAATATATATAATATTTTTGTTTTTCAAACTCCGCGTGAAAAACACTCTTTTATTGTAAATATCGTCTTAAATCTTACCATTACATAAGTAAATGTAGAGTTAGTGTATACAGAGGTATAAATGGTTATCCTGAATTTGTTAGATTTTTCATACATATTCTAATTAATGTTTCATACAATAATTTTACATTAATTTTTTTTTTTTCAAACTCCAACTTTATGAGTGTGTGTTATTGTTATATAAAAATACCACATATATCATTACATATATTATATATTTCATACTTACAACATTTTTGCAATGTTATAGAGTTGGAATCCTTAATATGGCAAACCTGGTAGATGTTGTGTGATAATTCAACTGTAGAATACGGCAAAGGATATCATATACTGTTTCGTAGTTGTATTGTATTCCAGTTGGCCTACTGAGCACTGTTATTAAGCGAAAGGCCTCGTCGGCATTTGATATGGTATATATATCATGTGGTTGAATGTGGTGTGTGACATTTTAGTTTAAACCTCTGTATACAAAAGGGGATCTCAGGTTCCACAGCATAGACAAACAGTGAAAATAATAACATTTGAGTGAGGGTACGAGGAACCTAGCAAACTCTTTCGAATTTATACGTTCAATAAGTGTTGCGAGTAGACCTGTAAATATAAAAATAATGACATATCATTTAGTCGTATAATAACAACAAAAATACCAAAGCAGGCTACACAAGAAAGTGTATCTTTTCGGTAGACATAAGCTAGGCAGTTGGGTACGTAGCAGTGTTTCAAGTGTGGCCTAAACTTTTAAGTAAATATATATCAGACTGTAATTATATGTACAATGGCTAAGCATCTTTATTAATTAACTGAAAAATAATTCGCATTTTATTTTATGTTTATTTTCGAAACTGATTTGACTGTAATGTAAGGATTTGATATTTGTATGCAAAGCTAAGAAAAGTTTCCAATTTTAAGAGTTACTCTTTAAAAATTTCAGAATAACCAAATGGTTACGAAGTTGGTCGAATTGACCACTGATACCTATCCTGGCATTACCATGATATTATGATAAACAAACTGCATACCAACAGTTACAAATATATAACTTCCAACTGCAGTAATATTAAAGTCAAGTATGTATTTTACAGTATAACATTATATTTTAATATTGAAAGTCATGTAGGAATGATCTATGTATAGTTGTATTATCCCTATATTCTTGTTTACATTCTTTTTGGCAATGCCATCCCTACATCATTTTAGATTTACAAAATGTTTTATTACTTGTTTTGTGACGTTTTTCCCCTGACTGAAAGTTAGTGTATTCTATGAATGTGTGGAATAAAATTTAATCTTATATGTATTGATTTTTTTTTTACTCCTCCACTTGATACGTGAAATAGGGGTTGGCTCCCTAAAGACACCAATTGTATAGTGTACAAAGCATTAAGTATTCTATATGTTACAGTCGTCTAATGTTCATCTATTATTGACGGGTAATTCCTATTTCATCTGTACTTAAGATTTTTAAAAAATACACCAGAATTCTTTAAGAAAGCTAATTTCAAGGGATGGTGATAGCATCGTTTACACTAGAATTATGATTTTTTTTCAATTACTACTAGTTATTACGACTAAGCGATGACATCCTGCACTAACCAGGAAAACCTAGAGTGGATTTAGGTTTAAACTGACATTAGTGATAGAGTATTTGTAGGGTTATCTCGACTGAAGCAAGAAGAAGAAGGATTAACAATGTCGTGGGTTGGTATCTTAGCAATGGTTTGGTATCTTAGCGATAGTTTCTTGCCTTGTTTTTGGGCTTGTTGGGCAGAGAAACAAATGAAAGTGACTGGCAATAATCTTTTAAAGTAAAACTCTCGGCCATTGTAGATGTTTTAGCGTGCATGTTTGTATTAAGCCTATTGAGTACGTTGGCTATCCGTACATCTAGAATCTCCCGACTGTAAGATATGTAACTGGTGAACTGTACAAGACTATTGTTGTCATGGTTAGTAGCCTATACGCTTGACTAAGTATAATTATTAATTATCTTAGTATTAATATCTTTCGTGCATCATTGAAAGCAGTTTCTGTTTCGTTGCGATGCTCACATTTTTCAGTAAAGTTGCTTAACGCTTATTTCTGAAGGAAACTTTTGCTGTCTTTAACATGTACTACAGGCCGAGAGAGTTTTACGTATACCGATTAATTAGCGTATGTACTCCGCACCACGTATAGTGTTTACCTCGTGTGTATTGTTTTTAAATTTCGGAACTATTCTGTAAGGAGCTAGATTAGCTTGTCAAGTTGCGAATCTTGGAGCGGAAGACGACAAAGCATCATCAGGATGAGCTAGTGATGTCTTTACAGGAAACGACACGTGCTTAATCGTGAGATTATGTCGTGTTAATCGTTGAGGGACAAAGTGAGACTGTGAGGGGTAATTATTTATGCCTGTCAACCTCTTGACTGAACTTGTTTCCCTGCTGATACGGGAAATATGCTTCCGGTAATGAGAAATAACCATATTTGACTTGAAAGTTAACAATCTAGAATGTTTACTGGCTATCAGTTAACCAGTAAAAAAGTTCAATGTTAAAAAAATATCACAAATCCAGGTGATCAATCTTGATCCAATCTCCAAGAATGTTTACTCTAACATACATTCTTTGGAATGAAAAAAAAACGTTTATAATCTTGAAGCCTATTTGGACTATACTAAATTAACGACGCTAAATTATTGTAATTTAGACATTAACATGTGTATCCTATAATTATTTATTACGAGTTGTCCGTTCTTTGATTATAGTGTACTAAAATTAATTTTCCTCCCCGTAACATAACTAATGCAAAAATACAGCGAAGCGACACTTGGAAACGGAAGTGTTAAATATTTCAATTAATTATCTACAATGACTTAGCTAAAAAGTCATTTACAAATCACCTTAGAAACTTTGTTGTTTTCTTTCTTGACATTCGTGAATGATGAGAAATTTTAGTGACTTCCACAGCATGTCAAATATTTGTGTATTGACTATGTATAAAATCGATAGCCAACTGTATGATGCTAGATAACTTGCAAAAGACTTAACAGCATTCCACATTTGTCGCTATTATAGACATTTTTGGTGGAGATGACAAACACGCTTTGATATTTCTCGAGGTTCTCGTAGTCATCTCTCCACAGCTGAGCTGCCTTGTCTCGTGAAAGAGGGCAACAGGAGCTAGTTGGCAGCACGTCTCTCTGGGATACCCTAAGGAACAAGTTATTTAATGTTTCTGTATCAACGTGATTTATAGTGAGCAAATATTTAATGTTTTTGTATTAACGTGATTTTTAATGAGCAGATCTTTAATGTTTCTGTATCAACGTTATTTTTAATGAGCAGATTTTTCATGTTTCTGTATTAACGTGATTTTGAATGAGCAGATCTTTAATGTTTCTGTATCAACATGATTTTGAATGAGCAGATCTTTCATGTTTCTGTGTCAACGTGATTTTGAATGCGCAGATCTTTCATGTTTCTGTATCAACGTAATTTTTAATGAGCAGATCTTTCATGTTTCTGTATGAACGTGATTTTTAATGAGCAGAGTTTTGTACTGCTAATACCAGTGTCATTAACAAACTAACGAACTTCTTTAATGCTCCTCTCGGCCTTACTATGCACAAGACATTCGAGAAAGAGATGGACATGAACGATACAGGAGTTTGTTAATACCAATCCGCCAGTTTAATCACAACTGAGTTTATATTCTATATCAAGCCTCTAGGTGAGACGAGTGGAGTAGCATCTCGAGAAAATTAATAACTTCCAACGCAAAGAATATTGGTTTTACACATTAATTTATACGAAAGATCAGCCATATAACTTGTATATATTAAAAACAAAATATTAATTTTACATCACGGAGTCTAGCTTCTATATTACACCGGTAACTAATAAATAAGTTAAAATTAAAATGCGTAAAATCTAGATTATAATCGTGGTCGTTGTTACTCGGTTGCGCCTGCGTGTTTTCAAAGACTATACATTGTTAATTTGAAACGCTTGTTCATTATTTCAAAAGTAAATCCTATTCTGATACTTAAAGTTGAAATTAATTTTCATTTTGACCTTACATATTTCAAATTGTCCGCTGCTTATTAAACTATCGACAAATATTGACTTCATTTTTAAGTTGTAATAAAAATAATATTAAGTATTACTTAAAAGATGTTTATGTAAACAAGGTCAAATACATTTTGCATAGTTTTATGTCTTACAAAAAACAGAAACTGTTTGTATGAAAGTACTACAAAAAAGTGTGTTATGAACGTTTATATTGTTTGTTTATTTGTAGTTAAACGTATAGCTGCACAATGGGCTATTAGTGATCTGCCTTCCACGGGTATTGAAACCCGGTTTCTAGCGTTGGAAGGCCGCAAGCATATCGCTGTGAAACTGGGGGACGAACGTTTGTATTACAGTTTGTAAGAATACGAATTTAAAGAGTGCGTGTTCATATAAGGTTCCTCTACAAGTATAATGAACAGCAGTATAAGAATTCATAAGGAAAGATATTCACGAAGATTTAATACATTATGTCAATAAATTTCAAATATGTTACATAAAATTATCATTATCAAGAGCTTTAATTTCTGCTAGGGGAAGTTAATATCGAAAGCACAGGATTTATTCACGGGATGCAAGAAAAAGCTAAAGGCATCCACATAGACTTCCCTCTCCCCGACTTGTCAGTAAATCATATGTAAGAATTGATATAACTTTACGGCATAAGAACATATGAATTCCGTGCAAGTTTTAGCTAACTTGAGTGTTTATGTTTTATTAGATATCATGATGAACATACATTGTTAGAAAACTTATCAAAAAAATATACATTTTTTAGGTACCGAAAACACCTCTAACACCAAGGATACCCAACGGGTTACCTAAGGTAGTGTCGTCATAGAGGACTTTTGTGGTTTACATGTTACTCAAAAATTAGACTAATCGCTATTGATTTAAAATTTTATTGGATATTTTTAGCAATTCTTCTGGTAGAAGCTACTTGTTGGCTCAGGCAGAAGCTTCGTGGTTTAATATTCTAAAATTTGGGGTGTGATCCTTGCAGTGGGCATAACTTATGTAGCACAAAGCATATAACTGAACTTATAGAAAAGTCTTGATGCAAAATATTGGCAAGAATCCCAAATATATAACCACTGGTATATAGAGTAGTCCAATGGATCATTATAATAAGCAAATGACTTCTTTAAAATCATAGACTTACATTATTAGGTTACTCAATGATTCTATTTTGATATGACATAAACGTTTATCTATTAGTTCAGTCAGAAAATAGGGAAAAAGAACCCCGGACCTATCTATAAATAATCTAAAACAGAAATTCCAGTCTTTATATATATGTGCGCAGATCTCTCGTAGAAATAGCAACTTAGAAACCATAAACTCAGACCTATGTGCACTAATTTAGGAACAGAAACTCAAACCTATGTATACACTAACTTAGGAACAGAAACTCAGACCTATGTATACACTAGCTTAGGAACAGAAACTCAGACCTATGTATACACTAGCTTAGGAACGGAAACGCAGACCTATGTATACACTAGCTTAGGAACAGAAACTAAAGCTCTGTATAAACTAGCTTAGGAACAGGAAGCTGAACATATCTATACATTAATTTAGGAACAGAAACTCAGACTCATGTATTCACTAACTTAGGTACAGAAACTCAGACCTATGTATACACTAGCTTAGGAACAGAAACTCAGACCTATGTATACACTAGCTTAGGAACAGAAACTAAAGCTCTGTATAAACTAGCTTAGGAACAGGAAGTTGAACATATCTATACATTAACTTAGGAACAGAAACTCAGACCTATGTATACAGAATGTCAAACCTATGTATAAACTACCTTAGGAACACAATCTCAGACCTATGTGTAAGTTAGCTTAGGAACAGAAAATAAGGCCTATTCAAATACAAGTTCAGTTTAAAAACCGAAATTTCGACCAATATATATATATACACAAAGTTGAAGCTTAGAAAGAGAAATTTTGACTCACTTATACTCAAATCTACCTTAAAAAGTGTTAGACCAGAACATTGAGTTAATTTGTTTTCTTTCTTACAAGCAACCCAATCTGTTAACCTGAACTGAATTAGTTTAAATGATAAATAGACATACATTGTTTTGCTGTACGCCTGTTAAGAAAAAAAACTTGCAAAAGAAAACACGTTATATAGCTTTAGAACCAGATACAGTTTTCCGATGTCAGTTTCTTTCATACTAATAACGCATAAGTCTAAAGATTTTGTTCTGTCGTTTAAAAACGTCACCAAACGATTTGCTCTGAAAGTTAACTGAGTAATTGTTTTTAACCATTCGTATTTCTTGGTCACCATTTACTTAACCCTAATGTCACTAAAAAACGGTGAAAGTAGCCAATAACCTAATATTACGTATACACGAAATTATTTCACACACGTGAAATTAGGTTAGTTCTGGTAAATAATTAACACATAGTGCTGATTCTACAGAAGGTAATGTTTGTTTTAGGTTAATCGCAAAGTTACACAATGGGCTGTTTTTGCTGTGCCAACCACGAGTATTAAAACCCGGTTTTTATCGTTTTAAATCCGCAGACATACCACTGAGCCACGGAGAACAGAAGTTAACATGAAACAAAAATCCAAATGCTTCTATGGGTTATTTTAATGTTTTTGTTTGTTTGTTTTCACACTGCGTATAATGTACTATAGCATTACCAAGTAAATAATCGAACAGAAGAAATTATACGTAAGATGAGAGCAAATTAAGGCCACAAAACCAAATACAAAACATTAAAGTAGTGTTGAATTGTGACACACAAAAATAAAAACATCCTGAAATGTGGTATAAAAACACTTAGGTAAAATAATTAATTGGGACACACACACAGATAATTACGTTTCAGAATAAAATACGACATGTGAAATGTCAAAGCAATAAGGAATTGAAATACTCAGAAAAGGCATATGAAGGTAATAATCAATATAGGTATGTATCACTGTAGATCATAATACGCCTCAAAAGCTCAAAGCTTTTCAAGTATTTGTATTTTCTTTTAAGGATAAATCATACATATTCTTTTTTAAAACAATATTCATATCTATATGTTCTAATACATAAACGTGTAGTAAATTATGCGTAATTCACGAAGCAAAAAATAAATTGGTAAGTAAATGAATGCTTAAAGAGAAACAAGGAGAGTAACCCAGGAAGACTGTTCTTACAAAAGAAAATAGATATTACAGCTGGTTAAATGTTATCCAAGTCTACAGTTGACAATAGAAGAAAATATAGAAAACGTAACAGCAAGCTTTACGAGAAAGAATAAAAACAAAATTTTTAAATCAGAACAACAAACACTAGGGGGCGCGAAGCCTGCAATGAAAACACTGTCACGAAACCATGTGAAACAATTGAATTCCATGATGTTCGGAATTTTGATTGTAAAGAAGAAAATCCTAGTGGGGAACTTGATGACTTGGAACCCACGGGGATCACGCAGCGATATGGCGGTATCCGTCAAGCATGAATTTAGCACAGTTCTAACCTTTAGAGTTCGGACGTGTGAAACTACAGGAGGTGTTCCTTTTAATGGATCTCACCTTGGTGGCTCTCTTGCCATGAATCGTGCTTTTCCTGTTACAAAGCAACCGCTTCCTACTCCCCAATGAGCTTTTATTCTTAATCATTCAACGATTCAATGATTGCCACACCAGGAGGCACCACCGTTGAGGAAGCTTTGAACTTTTATTACTTGTGTTTTTGAACAATAATATTTCCAGACTGTCTTTCACTCAAACTATCTATATTTGTGTCTAGGTTATCTGCAGAGAAAACACCTTCACAGATGTTTTTTTTTGTGTAAATCTACATGCTTTTTCCCTGCTTACATTGTCATCACTGAAACTTTTTTTGCAAATTGTAGCTTCCGTGATTAATTCAAAACAAACGTTTTCATAATATAACCACAACTTTTTAGATTTCTTTGGATAAATAAATTTGTTACTGTAATAACATTTTAATCGCACAAAACAAAGCTATTAATTGTTTATTTTGAATCGTAATATTCCATTGGCTTAGAACTATTTATTTTTCTCATTACTTAACAGTATCATTTTAAAATAACGCATAATATATTTGAATCGTGAAATAGAGGCTTGAATTTCTACAAAAAATATTTAAAACAAGTTTCCTTGTACTTTAGACGAATAAACTTAACAGAAAGAAAAGTGTTTCTACAAATGCGTTTCTCTAGAGGCTTTTGTTTTAATTATGTTTTTCATAATTCATTAAACATTGAGTTTCCGCTTCAATTTATGACGAATTCAGTTTTTTGTTCAGTTTCAGAGTGGAGCGTGATACCTGGATAAATGTATATATATATCCAAACATTATCCAGTCTTACTCTGCCTAACTACAGGGCATCGAAATATAGCAGTTACGAAGAAAAAGTGTCCTTTAATACACAATAGAACATAGAGAATGTGTATAAACATTATTATTTCATTGTTCTTTATTTTCTCTTTTCAGTTCTGAAACGCAATGTTGATACTGATGGTTATACAGTTCTGAAACGCAATGTTGATACTGATGGTTACACAGTTCTGAAACGCAATGTTGATACTGATGGTTACACAGTTCTGAAACGCAATGTTGATACTGATGGTTACACAGTTCTGAAACGCAATGTTGATACTGATGGTTACACGCAATGTTGATACTGATGGTTACACAGTTCTGAAATGCAATGTTGATACTGATGGTTACATAGTTCTGCAACCAAATAACCACATTTTAATTGTTATATCCAATCCAAGCAAATGTATTCTAATCTCTTTTAATTGTGAACTTAAAACTTTCTTGTTTTTATTTATGTAACTATGTTACCCGGGAATTGAAAGATATAACTATATATATATGTAAATAATCTGACTTTCTAAATTTTTATGCTATTTTACTGTAACAATAATTTACTTAACATTGTAAGAAAAACGCTTGTCAACAGAAGACCAGGATCTTAAGCTGTAACCCTGAGGCAAACATCCAGCCTTTTAAAATCCAAATCTAGGGAAAAAAGTCACAAGAAAAAAGTCATAGGGAAAACGTCACAAATTGAAAATCTATGTTTATAATTTGTTAAGTTAAGCATACATGAGGTTAATCATCATATGAATGAGTGAAGTCAAGTGTACTTTTCAGGCATACATGAGGTCAATCATCACATGAATGAGTGAAGTCAAGTGTACTTTTCAGGCATACATGAGGTCAATTATCACATGAATGAGAGTAGTCAAATGTAATTTTCAGGCATACATGAGGTTAATCATCACATGAATGAGTGTAGTCAAGTGTACTTTTCAGGCATACATGAGGTCGTCATCACATGAATGAATGGGATACTTCAATACTTTAACTTATATGGAAAATTACACTTGACTACACTCATGCATGTGGTGATTGACCTCATGTGTGCCTGAAAAGTACACTTGTCAAGTAAACAGACTGTTTGTAGAATGCTGTTTGATCAAAAGGCATGACACTATTAATCTAAATGAAGGAATACTTAGATTAGACGCTATGTTAGTAAATTCAATATATAATGTATGAAATGTAAGAGGAGCCGTCCAGGATCATAATCCGGGCTGAACTCATGTGAGGTCAGGCTAAGCACAAGGTTCCTCAGATCAGATGTAAAGCCATGTTCTTCAGGTAGTGGTAAGCCATTTGAGTAGCCTTGTTCCTCATTTACTTATATATATATATATCCTTGTACAACAGTTAGGTAACTTGTGTTATTAATGTGTGTGTGTGTGGGCATGTCATGTACTTTTCATGTAATGTTACATATCATGCACCATGCTATTATTGCAAAAAAATAACTAGCTTAAAATATTTTTGTTGCATTACCTTACATTGTATTTGGGTATTAAAAAACTTGTGACTTTATTTCTGTTTAGATCTTGTCATTTCTTGCACAATAACATTCGAGCTTCCTTTTGGGTTTAATTATATAAACACCAGCTTTTCTCCAGCTAGCCTGTCAACTAAATGTTTTCCACAATTTTAATAACAACTACTGTAGGCTATATTGCATTAAATGGAGAAATAGCATTTTGAACTTGTTTGTTGAAATACTAAAATGGAAATTGCTTTTTTAACATAACTAATTTCAGATAAATATTGCTATTGTCATGACTAGATGACCAAATTCACCGTTAATATATGCTATAGAGCAGTTGTCGTTACTTATTGTCATGACTAGATGACAAAATTCACCGTTAATATATGCTATAGAGCAGTTGTCGTTACTTATTATCATGACTAGATGACCAAATTCACCGTTAATATATACTAGAGAATAGTTTTTGTTACTTATTGTCATGACTAGATGACCGAATTCACCGTTAATATATACTAGAAAATAGTTTTTGTTACTTATTGCCATGACTAGATGACCAAATTCACCGTTAATATATACTAGAGAATAGTTTTTGTTACTTATTGTCATGACTAGATGACCAAGTTCATCGTTAATATATACTAAAGAATAGTTTTCGTTACTTATTGTCATGACTACACGACCAAATTCACCGTTAATATATACTAGAGAACAGTTTTTGTTGCCTATTGTCATGACTAGATGACCAAATTCACCGTAATATATGCTAGAGAATTGTCGTTGTTACTTATTGTCATGACTAGATGACCAAATTCACCGTTAATATATACTAGAGAACAGTTTTTGTTGCTTATTATCATGACTAGACGACCAAATTCACCGTTAATATATACTAGAGAACAGTTTTTGTTGCCTATTGTCATGACTAGATGACCAAATTCATCGTTAATATATATATACTGGAGAATAGTTTTTGTTACTGTCATGACTAGATGATCAAATTCACCGTTAATATATATACTAGAGAAAAGTTTAGCTCTAAAAACCCTTTCTGATTGTTGCTGATTTAAATTTTCAACATTGAAAAGTTACTTTAAAACTAGTTAACAGTCATTATTTGACAGAAACATTATAGCACAAAGAAAATTAACAAATACCTACATCAATTATAATTCTTTATCTGAGTCGCTAAGTGTTTATTACGTGGTTAGAAATGAAATAATTCACTATCCTTGAGTTATAGAATTTCTTGGTTAATAATATCAGAACAAACTCCACATGAGAGTAAAAACACGATAAGGCCATCAGCATTGTGCCTCAGAAGTCATTACATCAAATGGACTGAATCCTATAATGCCAGCTGGACACACCAAAAATAAACTTTAAACTGTGCTTTAAATCTTATTGTACCTAATCAAATAAGGGTAAATTATACCTTTAATCTTATTGTACCTAATCAAATAAGGGTAAATTATACTTTAATCTTATTGTACCTAATCAAATAAGGGTAAATTATACCTTTAATCTTATTGTACCTAATCAAATAAGGGTAAATTATACCTTTAATCTTATTGTACCTAATCAAATAAGGGTAAATTATACCTTTAATCTTATTATACCTAATCAAATAAGGGTAAATTATACCTTTAATCTTATTGTACCTAATCAAATAAGAGTAAATTATACGAATTAAGTAAATGGTTAAATGTGCTTTAAACATTTTCTGTTAATTCTTCACCTTAAAAAACCAACGTACAAACTAAAAATCAATAACAAATGTCATACATTTCAGTTTGTCTTTCCCTATAATTTGAACTAGACGTGCTCTAGTGATTAGCTTGCTGGTCTATGGTTCGCGACCCATTGCTACATAATCGTGTTCTGACGGTCAAATTCTACCATTCAATCTAAGTAACCCAAAAGTTGGTGGTGGGTGCTATTGATTAGCTACCTTAACTCTTGTCCGTAATCTCAAAATTAGTGACTTCTACCATAAGCAGCTTTTATGTAACCTTGGACGAATACTCAAGGACAAAAACAATCTATAAGTTATAAAAAGTAGTTCCTACATAAACACCATTTCTTTACGAATATATTAAATACATAATTTCTTATAGCTATTTGTTTTAAAGTATTGTATATAAATTCAGTAAATCTAGTACTTAATTAAATTTAGAGTGGACATATTTTCCACTTAAACTAGTTATTTTTGTGATTTCCATTTTTGAGCGAGAAACTTAGAACATAAAATTATAATCTAGATATTTTTTCTAAAACATTTTAACATAATTTCAGTTACTTAAAAAATATATACATCTTTTGCTGCAACACCTTCAGAAAAATAACCTTATCATCATTAGTTTTCAACTTGCAACATAATTTCTTTGTTAATGAGTTAAACTATTAAAAATCAATACAGTTCAATAAACTTTCTGATACTTTTTTTGTACCATAATTTAATTTAACATTAAATCATATAGCTCCAACAGAAGGTATTATTTAAATAATTAAGGACTTTTTTACACTATGTTTCAATTTGCAAATTTCTTGGGTACAATATGAATAAAACATAAAACCCACTTTATAATTCTGTATGTTATTACTGAACATCACACTCTTCAAATGATGCTATAAATAAAATAAAAATCGCGTAAAAGGCGGAAATATGTCGATCGAAAATGAAATCCAGTAAAAAGACAACAGCTAAAATATTGAAAGTTTGTACATACGTAACTTACCAACAATAAACTTTGATAGCACTACAAATAAAGTAAAATGGCATGTAACTCTCACTACATCATGCCAAAAGCAGTCGTTAAACACCAGTTTCCCTTGAATGCTGTAATGTATAATAAATCGTTTTGTTCAACCTTTTCGTTGCATAAATAAAAATCCTAAGTTTATGTAACGGTTATAATGACGCAGAAGGGGAAATCTTCAGTAACTGGAGTATAGTTTCGTTTGTCACTTTGCAGCAAATCTGCTTTATTGATAAGTGACTAAGTGTAACAATTTGTCATTTCCGAGGCGAATGTTGATATATGAGTACAGAAAAATGGAAATATTAAGAATAAGTAAAAGTCTGGTTAAGAACAAATGTGAAACCTCTTGAGTTGACTGGTTTATTTAATTAATTGCTAATTATGTGATTGTTTGGGCAAATTAAATGTAACTAATAAAGTTCATAAGCATATCTTTTGTCAAAAATCGCAGTTATTAATATTATATGGTTTTGTAAAGAAATTAAGGTTTAAGCCTAATTTAAACGATACTACTTATTCTAGAATCATATACTCTCTCGTAACATTGACATGAGCTAATAAGAATCAGGTTTACAATCCATGGCATCTCCTTGTGACACAAACAAGCACTACTACATCTTCCCAAAAACCATACCAAACCAAAATAATTTGCAGGAATTTAGGTTTTAAGCTTTCTGGCTCCAAGGGAATTTGGGTCTAAAAGTTAACCGGGATGCTCAGAAACTGGTTTCTCTTCACCCCGCCCTTGACTGTTTATAGTGTTAACCGAAATAGAATAACATCATTTAGCCTCCGGGCTTAAATGGTTTGGTGAACTGCATTGATTGAGATGTGTAGAGCCGAGACAATATTTCCCCTTCTGCGGCTCTTAATCTAAGCCTAACTTGTTAGTGACACCATCTACAAAGTGTTATTTCATAATTATAAAATAAATGTTCCCATGGTATATATATGATTTAAGGCCTTGGTCATTGTCCAGTGTCATATTTTTCCTATTACTAATTTAAAATGTTTCTCTTATCTTATGTTTTTTATTATAGTTGAGCGATAATTTTGGCATCTCATCAATTTTTATGGTGCTCTGAGTCTATCATATGATTAACAATGATCGGTTTTCAAATTCACCTTTCTTGCAACAGATTATGTGTTCTTTTCGCCTAACTTGTAGAGATCTTTAAGTCTACCGAGTGTGGACTTAATCGCAAGTACAGGGGATTTAATAAATGCCTTGTATTTGGTCGCACTATAACATGCCTACATCACTGGAGCAATTGCACATCAGATGATCTCATGGTGAGTTCAAATGTCTTAATGAGACCTTGGAGATAAGTGTCATAGTTGCCCTGAAGCTACTCTGTTAGGGATGATATTCCAGTTTTCCATGTGGTTTCAACGCACCACATCCTCTCAGTGTTCTAGATACAATTCCATTACCTGCAATTTCTCCTTTCTGCCTGTACATCTCATCTGGCTAGTGAAAATATATATGGTCGTGATCTGGTATTCTCAAATGGTAAATTGTGGAGAACCTGGAGAGTACCTGATGGATTCCAATAGAAATGGTTTATCATGAACATAACTCCTCTGACTTCAGCCTCAAATCAGTACGCTTCTTTTATTTTTTCTGAACAGATCCTCGTGCTGAATAAACACACGATTCGTCACATTTTGATTGATATAGAGATAGAAGAAAATGAGTTGTGAACCAGAAAATTTACATTATGCCGCACCTGATTTGAATTTCGTTAACAGAATTCTGGTCTTGGCACCAAGATATGTTGTTTTTAATCTGAAACTATGATATATTTGTATCTGGTAATTAAAGCTAAGTCAACAAGGTAAATCCCGAAAAACCAAGAATTTGAGAATTCTGTTATACTATTTAAAATTAAAGAGTAATATAATTATAAAAATGGAGAATATGAGTTGCTGGCTAACGTGAACATACACTCACATATGAACATACACTAACATATGAACATACACTTACATATGAACATACACTCACACATGAACATACACTCACATATGAACATACACTCACATATGAACATACACTCACATATGAACATACACTCACACATGAACATACACTCACACATGAACATACACTCACATATGAACATACACTTACATATGAACATACACTCACACATGAACATACACTCACACATGAACATACACTCACATATGAACATATACTCACGTATGAACATACACTCACATATGAACATACACTCACATATGAACATACACTCTCATATGAACATATACTCACATATGAACATATGAACATACACTCTCATATGAACATATACTCACATATGAACATATGAACATACACTCTCATATGAACATATACTCACATATGAACATATGAACATACACTCACATATGAACATATGAACATACACTCACATATGAACATATGAACATACACTCACATATGAACATACACTCACATACACTTTTCATGGAAACAAATCTTTCTAAACTACTAACATTTCTCAGTAGTAGAAATAGCATAAACAGTGTAACCAATCAGACTCAGGGCATTACGGTCTTTATGTCGTCATACTTCCCAGCACATCAATAAGAAGATACTTCCAAGATGCACATATTCCTCTCCTCCATTCAAAAGAGCAAGAAACATACAAGATTATTAGAAACTGACCACGTTCAACTTCCATTCCGAAATCTGCAACACAAACGTTACGGTTTTATAAACAAAGGATTGATGGTGGTTTTTGTTTGTTTGTTTTTCTGGGACGGAAACCAAACTTTAAACGAAGTAGTATTAAACTGGGCCTTAAATCTCATATTTTTGTAATCGATTAAAGCTGAACTGTGTTTTAACTACCAATTGTATTAAATAATGTCAAATTCTGTTTTAAATCTTATTTTACCATTTACAACAAGTGCGACTGAAGAGAATCTAAAATTTATCATATCAGAAAAGCTGAATAAATTTAAATGAAATAGTAATATTCGGAAGTTTCTTTGACATACGTAGAATTTAGTACTATGCTTTTTTAAAGTCGCTATGTGTTAAAAATTACATAAAGCTATTTAATATATTATTATTTTCAGACAGCATGATCTATGACATTATAGAAGGTTTGCGAAATTTTAAAATGGAAAATAAAAAGTAACAGTAACACGGATAAAAATGGCTTTAGTAACAAAGTTTCATGTCTCCATTTTTATGTTTCTCGATTACCTAGAGGCGATTCTAGATTTATGCTTGTTTGTTTGTTTGTTTTGAATTTCGCGCAAACCTACACGAGGGCTATTTGCGCTAGCCGTCCCTAATTTAGCTGTGAACGACTAGAGGGAAGGCAGCTGGTCATAACCCCCCACCATCAACTCTCGGGTTACTCTTATTCGATGACGAGGAACCCACTTAATTGAGGTTGTGTAAGTCTAAACGTTTATCTTTGTTATTTCATGTATAACTTTTAAGTATGTTCTATCACCTATCCACTACCATAAACCAATCATACCGTGAAACTGTCTTTAAACTACGTGGTACCTGATGATGACAAAACCTTGTCGAAACGTTGTACATTTGCTGTTATGTTAAACTTATATTAAAGTTTTTCTTCATTACCCATTCAAGCTGTCTCCAACGATTATTAGTCTCGGGTTACTCTAGATTGAAATATAGAAAACTCTTTCAGTTGCTTTTATTATCCTTTATTGAAATATTATTGTGCTTGTATTCTTTCTTATGATCATTTAGAATGTTTTGTTACTGGTTTTCTCTTATGTGGTTACTTAGAAACTTTTGTGTGCTGGTTTTCTGTTATGGGATCACTTAGAATCATTAGTTTTCTGGTTTTCTCGTATGTGGTCACTCACAATCTTTTGCGTTCTGTTTTTCGCTTATAGGATCACTTACAGCCTTTTGTTTGCTGATTTTCTCGTTGTGATCACTAAGAATATTTTGTTTGCTCTTTTTCTCTTATGGGATCACTTAGAACCTTTTATGTGCTGGTTTTCTCTTATGCAATCAATCAGAAACTTTTCTGTGGTGTTTTTTTCTTATATCATCTCTCAAAATCGTTCTTCGTTCTTCTGCTTGAGTATTCGCAAACGTTCATATGCTGTCATTCTCTCGCTTCTGAGAATTTAATTTTGTTCTATTTGGTCTGATGATCACTCTGAAAACTTTGTATGTATATACTCTGTGATCTGATCATTTCAAATCTTCATTTATTATTTTCTGAAACATTCAAATTTATAGATGTATTTTTATTATTCCCTGTGATCACTTAAAATATTACATGTGCTTTTATTATCATATATAATACTAGAGTGTATGGTTTTTCTTCTGTGTAATTACACACGCACACACACACGTTATTTCTTACTTTTTTCAATTTTTTGTCTGAATCTATTATCCCGTATTACTCTGTGCCATTACTCGCAATCTTTCTGAAGCGTTTGTTTGCTTTCTGCTATTTGGTTGGTCAAACAAACGAAACGTGAATGACACATTCTTCCCTCCTCTCCCTGCTCTGGCGTGTAGGGTAAACATTATTTCCTCTGCCAGCTTTTTTTTCAGTATGGAAACTTGTGAGGTTGTTTTTGCCTTTTCCTTGAAACTCAGTTTAATATATATTAATGACTGGGCAAAATGTTGTTGCCCCTTTAGCCAAAAGTTACATAATGAGCTCTCTGCGCTCTATCCCACGCTGGGACAGAACCCAAAATTTTGGCGTCGTAAGTCTCTAATCTTACCGTTGACCCACAGAAGGTGCATTATGAAGACTTTGTTTGTTGGTTTTTAATTTATTGCAAAGCTACACGAGAGCTATCTGCGTTAGCTGACCCTAATTTAGCAGTGTAAGACTAGAGGGAAGGCAACTAGTTATCACCACCCACCGCCAACTCTTGGGCTACCCTGTTACCAACGAATAGTGGAAGTGACCGACACATTATAACGCCCCCACGGCTGAAAGGGCGAGTATGTTTGGTGGGTCGGGGATTCGAACTCGCGACCCACAGATTGCGAGTAAAGTGCCCTAGCCACCTGGTCATGCCGGGCCAGTATGAGTAGGAAAGATTCAGTAAAGTCGTATTTTCTGTGCGTGTGATGTTTATTGTTTCAAATAACTGTTCTTCGTGTGGTTGCTAAACCGTTATTATTCATAACATAACGAAAGAAAGCGTGATCGTTTCATCATTTAACAAACCATTTACCACAATTTTATTATACTTACACAAAACAAGTTACATTTCACTTTGGAAGCAACATGTAACTCTCTGCCAAAAAACAATGCTAGCAATAGGATAAATGTTGATCTCTTTGTGCTTTCATTACCACCTTAAAATTAGATAGATAAAAAAACCATTAAGCTATTGTAAATAATTTTACTTTTTAACTAGAGAAGCTAGCTCTTGAATTTCAATGATATAAAACACTTTTAGCAAAACAACTCCAACTTTTTGAAATAATTTTTTTCCACGGTTCTAATTAAAGTTTAATTCTATACAAATAAACGTTTTGTGAAAGATTACCTGCTGTCTAGATAAATGTTTAACTTGTAATAATTTATTTTACGACGATAAATTCTTACTAAGAATTTTTATGATGTTATACCATCATTTTTACAACCCAAGCTGAACAAATATTATGAATCAAGAAAGGGCATATTTTTCATTAGTGCTACTCACTTCTTACTGGATATAGGGTAATTTCGACAAAATCTATTAGTAACTATTTAACTAGGCACCTTAATGAATATAATTTGATGATTCAACTAAGCTCTTTACTCAAAACATTGAATCCACATAATTTGAACATTCAGGTCTTTCAAAGTGAATTTTTTTTACCCTTTCCTTAGTTTTATTTTGGTCGAAAATATTATGATTTTTTTTCTGTTGTTGACTTGGTACGAATAAATTTCACGTACATTTATTTAGTTTTAATATTATTTTGGAATACAAGAAAGACTTGCATTCTTTCAAATAATATGTTTGTTGAACGACCTAGACGAAATAAGTGGTAATATTATATTTTTTCGTTCTTTAAACGCTTACGTTATATAGGTTACTTCTGGTGAGGAATAGACATTATAACTATAGCTTTGTCGCTGTGATCTGTGTGATAGATTGATAGATAGACAGAAGATAGATTGATAGATAGAATTTTAAATGCCTATATTACTCCACCCAATATGAAATAAATCTTTATATAACAGCTTTGTAATTTAACTGGGGTAATCATGCGGTTCCAGGAACCTTGGATAGTCGAACACAAAGCATGGCTTGTAATTATCTGTATGTGCTTACGCCTGATAGCATTCCTCCAAACTTCTACGTCAGAGAATTATAGTGCAAATTAAAATATTTACCCTTCATGAATGCCAGTATCATTCACTTGAGATAACAGCTGAACACAGCAGAATGAAACCTATAATTGCACCTGTAGGTTACGATACTTTCTTAATTACAACTCTAATTTTAGTATGCTGGGCGTTGTCTGATTTTGGTCCGCCAGCTAGAAATCTTGTGGTTTAAAGATAACGTCTTTGTCCAATTATCATTGACTTCAACAAAGCGCACGCAAAATGAAAAGTTTTCTGGAAGTTTCAACGTAATCCTAACTACCCTATGGTATTTTAATAGCTGTTTATAGATATTGGTAGATAAATAAGTTCGTGAAATTAAAATCCAGTAATAGACATTATTTCATTTCAGAATGTACTAATCTCGCAAATAGGATAACTTATAGATAGAAAGATAAGTAATTATTGTTTGAACAAAAACTATAACATCGAAAACTATAACATCTATCAGAAAGTAAAATAAAACTATAACATCTATCAGAAAGTAAAATAAAACTATAACATCTATCAGAAAGTAAAATAAAACTATAACATCTATCAGAAAGTAAAATAAAACTATAACATCTATCAGAAAGTAAAATAAAACTATATTTACGCAATAAAGCAAAATCATTCAATTAAATTTTTCATTATTTTAAAATTACGTTGCGAATATAATTACAATATTATCTTCATCAAGTCAAATTCTTCATCAAGTCAAATTCTTCATCAAGTCAAATTCATCCTACTGAATAAAAGGTTTAACATTTTTTTTTTACTTTTAAAAGAAGTTATTAAGTAATAGGGTCGATAATTATAATACATAACATGATAACAAGATCTAGAAATGTGATCAAACGTGATGCAAATTTTATATGTTTTTATTTTGTTCAGTTCTTTTAGCCAGTCCATTAGTATCAGATGTGAAAAAGAATAATATTACGTTAAAATAATAGCTGGTTAATTAACATACGATAGACTATGTATATTACGATGAAAAATATTTCCCGTTTGTTACGTCTTTCTTTCACATTATAATCGTTATTATTTAAGGTTTATAAAACTCATTTATATAGAAATATAACTCACTGTAATCATGTTTTCTCAGTTTCTTAAAAAGGTAATGAAAATATATTTTAAACCAGTTACTCAAGCACACTTCTCTACATCTCAAGGTATATTTTGTTTTAAGAAGTTGATGTGAATGTGATTGTTGTACTTTGGCATAAGAAACTTGATACTGTTTGAGATTGCAGTCCTAAAAACAAGCTTTCAGATCTAATGAGTAATTTTAAGCTAAAATGAAACAGGACTTTTAAAGTTTTCATACTGAACAAAGTTTCATCCTTTTGAACTGTACCAGATGCTATACGTAAAAATGAATGTAATACAAAACAAGTGTTTTTTTCTATATATTAATTATAGAGCAGTTAAATTTTCACACAAGTCAACCAGCTGCGATGCAGTTTTGATATGGTTAGAATAATTTGCGAAATATTTTTACTCTCAAAACTGTTATGAAACTTACTGAGGATAATGTTAAAATGTGTGACAGACCTTAGACCATACGTTCGAGTATGGCATGGTATGTACAGTCTTGGTCAAAATGTTTGCATATTTTGTAACAAATAAGATTATTATATATTAAGATGGAATACAAATACATTCAGAGTTGTCAAACTGAGAATTTAATGTTATATGAAACATCTTCTTATGTAATCTATATAATGAGACAGGATTCATAGACATCATGAACGATTTATTAGAACAGAAAACAATTTTATCAGACACCTGTAAAAAGATGTGTAATTCAGCATTTCGCCTATCATAACAAAACCTTATCAAGACATGTATAGTGGCAAAATGTAACATCCAATTATTATAAATAGCGTCTGTAATCTTATATCAGTTCATTTAAACATTTAGTACCGGGTTGGTCCTCCACGTACTCTAATAACCTTCGCAAGGCGACGTGACATGCTGTCGATGTGGGTATTGATGTAATCCACAGTGATTTCATCCTAACTTGTCACTAGAAGGCGCTGCAACTCAGCTGCATAGTTGTGTTGCGCCAGCGAGGTCACGTGAATGCCCTAGCATTTACTAGATTGGGGGTAGCCTGGTATATATAAGATGGTCACAACGTGACGGGACAATGTGTGTAGGTAGTGAGTAATTGAACTGCATTCAGAGAGTAT
>NW_013666879.1:217418-218003 GCF_000517525.1 Limulus polyphemus | reverse complement strand
ACTTGTGTCGCTAAAGTTTCGTCGGAACGAAGTTACGGAAAATTAACTAACGACTGAAGGCGTAACAGATGGTTTAGGGTTGTGTTTAGCAATTTTTCTGGTCAGTTCTCAATTGGATTATAATCTGGACACTTTGCTGGCCATGGCAAACTTGTAAAGTCCTCTCGGTCGAGATAATCCTGTACAATATGCTTAATGTGGGCAGTGGCATTGTCATCCAAACCATGCCCTAGTATTTGGGAGAAATATCGTCTCCAACACCAATCAAAGAACCACAGTCGAAAAATAAATAATTTTCTAATTTGGTTGTTTAAGTCCTTTGGATATTAACGAACGGTTCAGCTTTATAAAAATAAATAAATACCTTCTTTCATTAATCTAAAAAGTTTTAAGTTATTTCTTTGCTATGTAAAGTTGTTCTATATTTCTAATAATATTGAATATTGTTTTTTAATTACCAGCTCTTTTGTATGGTTTCATTCTCGTAGTTTTATCTCGAGTTACATTCTGTTTCATTTAAAAACGTTCTTATTTGCTTGTTTGTTTTTTTAATTTTGCGCAAAGCTACACGAGGGCTATCTGCTC
>NW_013666879.1:216697-217397 GCF_000517525.1 Limulus polyphemus | reverse complement strand
TTTTACCAACGAATAGTGGAATTGACCGTCACATTATAACGCCCCACGGCTGAAAGGGCGAGCATGTTTGGTTTGACCGGGGATTCGAACCTGCGACCCGCAGATTGCGAGTCGACTTCCCTGACCACCTGGCCATGCCGGGCCATGTTCCTGTTAATATCATTAAATGATAGGCTTGTTTCTGGCTTGAAAAAGATCGTTTGCTCGAAACGTCGTAAAGTAAATAAATTATTACCATAGTTTTTAAAGGTGATCTTTCTCTAAAAGTCTAATTTCTTCATTTTATTACCTTCGCCTTTTTCTACTTATATAGATATATGTTACTCGAGCTGAGGCATAATTGTTACCACAAAAGTATATGAACCTGATATGTCGACAAAACAACGTCGCAGTTATGGAAAATATTATTACGACATCGGGGGTCATGTGACTAGTATCACGCCACAAGCTTCTCGAACGTTCACGTCCTTTCCTGAAATGTCGGAATTTTACTAGATCTCGGTATCCTTATATCTATAAGACGGTCACAACGTGACGGCAATAATGTGTGATGTAATGAGTAATTGAATGTATGCTGACAGAGCATTGTTGAACCGAGCACGTGAGATGTCCGTCGTGAATTATAGCGTTTGTTATAAAGCGACTGTTGAAATTAAGTGTATCGCAAAGTTGTATACGGAAAGAATAAACCAGACTTATT
>NW_013666879.1:213303-216386 GCF_000517525.1 Limulus polyphemus | reverse complement strand
TCATAAATCACGTACTGAGAATTTAAAAAATAAAAATGAATACCTGGAAATAAAGAATGCTGCAGAAGAGGGAGGACGTTAAAAAGTTAAGCTCTTATACTTAAGTTATAGATTTCTGAAAGGTATGCAATATTACTATTATAATTTGTAGTAATTTGGGTTACATAACATAATAATAACTAGGTATAATAAGATTAGTAAATAAAAGTAAGACTGTCAAAGTTTTAAGTCAGAGTTTTGGGGGTGTAAATTATTACTACAACGTTAAAATAGGCTTGGTACGTGTAATTGTACTTTAGGCTTAGGTATATTTTCACTTACTAGTAAATCATAAAACAAGATAAGTAAACTGTTTATTAAATAAATACAATCTAAAAACTAGTCTATTGTTTCTTGGCGTTTTAAGAATTAACTTGTTTACTTGAAGTTGAAATTAGATTCAATAGTTTAAATTCAGCTTATAGATATAGGTAGGTTATAATATAAATCAGGCTAAATACATTTTATTATTAACGTTACATATATTGTTCTAAAAATTATTACGTTCTATATAATTAAAGATTAACTTTATTACATTAGTGCGAAGACAAAGTAGCGATAGAAAAATAATATAATTGGTTCTTAAACGTCAGGCTTAACAGTAACAGTGTTAACAATAGGCTATTGGTATTGAGTATTTATTTTCAGGCTATAACTATAAGTATAAATACAATGGTTAAGACTGTGTAGGAGTTAAGCGTTCATAGTTTGTTAGGAGTAATGGGTGCAATGGGTGGGTTTTATTTGGGAACTCGGGACTGGAATGTACTTTTAATGAAGCTAGTAGTAGTAATGAAGATATGCAAATTTTATGTACAGTTTGTAGGTTAGAGGAGAAGCTAGAGGCAATCATGATTAAAGTAGAGGCAATAGATAAAGAGAAGTGTAGATTGTTGGAAATGGCAGCAGGATTTTAGGAGGAGCTTAAACTTTTACATGCAAGGGGTACATCAGCTAACAATGATTTTCAGGAAGTTAGAAAGAGTAGTATTAGAGTAAAAAAGTAGTGAATTTTATTATAATGATCCTATTTTGTTGATCAACAGATTTCAATACTTGGCTTCTGCAGATAAGGAACTATTGGAGGGAAGGAAAACAAAAGGATCAGAGAAGGATGTGGATGATAAGGAGGTTATAGTAAAAGGTGATTTCTTGACAAGGCATGTGGATAAAGTAGTCTGTGGGGTAAATATGGAGAAAATAATCAGATTATGCTACTCAGGGGCACAGGTGGAGGATATAACTGACAGAGCTAATGATGTAGGGAAAAGTAGATCAAAGGAGCTAATTAATAAGTACAAAGGCCATAACTTATTTTTTTCGGAAATACTGCCCACAATTAATTGTGGGGCTGAAGTTATAAGTAGGTCACTAGGACTAAATTGTAGGCTTGGGTTAGTATGTAAAGATGAGCAAATTGGGTGGTTGGACTTGTGGAATCAGTTCAGATGAAGGGAGCTTTTTTGAATGGATGGTTTACATTTAAATAGAGTAGGGACTGGCTTGTTTGCTGAGGCTGTTAATTCAGCTTTAAGGGAAGTTTTAAATTAGGACTACACAGAGATGAGGACCAGGAAAAACTAAATGCAAAAAGCATAACAGACAGGAAAAAGTTTAGCATAGAAAATGAGTATAGGAGTATTTATAGGAATAGCTTAATTGTTACTATTGTAATGCTAGAAGCATAAGAAATAAAATAGATGACTTCAGAGCACTGATAGGAATGGAAATTTTGATATAATGGGAATAACTGAGATGTGATTAAATGTATATGATTTTGATGACAAAAATGTTTGAAATACAGGGTTACAGACTATTTAATAGGGATATAGTATTAAAGAGAGGGTGAGGAGTGGCTTTATATGTAAAATGTGAGTTACATCCTGTTGAATTTGGGGATATCAAAGATAATAGTAAAGAGATTGAATCAATTTGAGCTTCTATTAGTGGATATAAATGGAAAAAGCTTTTAGTAGGAACTTGTTACAGACCACCAAATAATATTGATGAAATTAGTGAGAAACTTTATAATGAGATTAAGATTTCAGCTGTTAATGAAATAATAATTATGTGTGCTTTTAACTTCAAGCATATAAATTGGGAACTTCTAGAATAAAACCATAGGAGAGAGAGAGAAATGTTTTTGGAAACTGTTCAAGATAGTTTCTTCACCAGTTAGCTAAGGAACCAACTAAAAACAATGCTATTTTAGACTTATTGTTAACTTCAAATATTAGAGATGATCGAGGGGTGGAAATTGGGGATGTTTTTCCGCATATGTAGATAATTAATACTGATATTTTGGTTACAAATTTCAAAAAATCAAATTTTGAAGGGATACGACAAGAATTAGCTGTTGTAAGTTAGGCAACTGAGTTATTTGGAGACACTGATCAGATGTGGATAATTTTTTAAATATTCAAAGTAAATATATTCCTTATAGAGAGAAAATGGTAGCTGCAAGTATAAAACCAGATTGGCTCACAACGAGTATAAAATTAAATAAAATTAAAGAAAAGCATCATAAATTTAAGAAATGTATATTGACTGGTATGATGGGAGATTTAGAAGATCAAGAAAGTTGGTGAAACAATAAATTAGTACATCAAAAAGGATGTATGAGGTAAGGTTGGCTTAAAATGTAAAAATTAACAGTAAGTAAATGTTAGGATGGGGTAGGACCCTTGAGGAATGACAAAGGAAAGCTAATATCTGATGATTATGATATGGCTGGGGGATTACATTTTGCTTTTTCTTCGGTTTCTACTAACGAAGAGTTAAGTAGTTTTCACATCTTTAACAGTTGATAGATGGAAACAAGATCGAAATAGATGACTGCATTAATTCTGAGCTGGTTAAAAAGAATTGGGAAGTCTAAAAAACGATAAAGCTCCTGGGCCAGATAATAAGGGTTTTTGAAGGAGGTTAAAGATTGTATATGTGAGCCACTTACTACTAGTATTTTTTGTCAGTCCTTGAATAGTGGGCAGGTACCAGAGGATTGGAAGTTAGCTAATGTAACTCCTCTTTTCAAGGGAGGTGAT
>NW_013666879.1:196215-212561 GCF_000517525.1 Limulus polyphemus | reverse complement strand
TGATTATAGACACATTAGTCTTACATCAGTTGTCAAAAACGTTTTGGAAAGTCTATTAAATAATGCTTTGCAAAGTCATTTAACAAAGTTTAGCATTTTATTGGATAGTCAACATGGTTTTACTAAGGGAAATATTTTCCTTACAAATTTTTTAATATTCTTTGAAAAGGTTACTGCTTATGTAGATGAGGTAATGGTGTAGATTTGGTGTTTCTAGATTTTCAGAAAGCATTGAAAGGGTGCCACGTAAAAGGCTTGTAAAAAATTATATCTATAGGTGTGGGAGATAAGTTAGCAAATTGGATAGAAGGGTGGCTGGATGGAAGAAAGCAGAGAGTTATTACAAATGGAGTTCAGTCAACCTGGATTAATGTCACAAGTGGGGTACCTCAGGATCTTAGGACCTTAGCTCTTTTTGATTTACATCAGTTACATAGATGAAGAGATAGTCAGTAAATTACTTAAATTTGCAAATCATATTAAGGTCTTGGGTGTTGCTAGCTGTGAAGAGAATGCTGCTGATTAACAAAAGGATTTAGATCATTTAGTAAGTTGGGCAAATAAATGGCAGATGGGTTTTAATTTTATAAATGCAAGATAATACATGTGGGTTATCATAATTTGGATGGGAATAACCTTAATAGTGTTATGAAGGAAAGGGATCTTGGTATAATAGTCTATCAGTCTCTAAAGCCATCCAAGCAGTGTGCTAGTGGTAGGGCAAATAGAATTTTAGGTTATATCTCAAAAATACTGAATACAAGTCCAAATAGGCCACATTTGGAATATTGTGTTCAGTCTTGGGCTCCCTACCTTAGGAAAGACATTAAATTGTTGGAAAAGGTTCAGAGAAGGGTTACTAGAATGGTGCCTAGAACGGAGGGGTTGTCATACTAGGAGAGGCTGAAATCTCAAATTGTTTTCTCTTGAAAAACGAAGAGTTAGAGAGGATCTGATTGAAGTGTTTAAAATTGTAAAGATAATTGATAGTGTTGATGCATCATCTTTTTTTCATACTTAAAAGTGAGAATAGTGGGATTAGAGGCAGAAATATAAGTTTTTGCAGGATAGGAGTCATCTTCAGCTAAGACGGTTTTATTTTTCTAACAGGGTGGTTGGACTTTTGAATGGATTGCCTTCAGATGATGTAGAGGCAGTAAATTTAAGTGAGTTTAATAAAAAACCTTATAAGTATATGAATGATAAGGGCTGGTTTTAAGATTTTTTTTTAATTATTTTAATTTAGTTTAGAGGATGGAACAGTCGAGATGGACCAATAAGTCCCATGTTGTCCCTAAACATTATGTTTGTTATGTTAAACCAGTAATTTCAGTAATCGGGTACAAACTGTCAATTCTTTCAGCTATTTCACAAAAGTTTAGGCCCGGCATGACCAGGTGGTTGGGGAGCTCGACTCGCAATCTGCGGGTTGTGGGTTCGAATCTGACAATGAAAAATCCTTGTCGAAAAGTTGTACATTTGATGTTATATAAACTTGGATTAAAGTTTTCTTCATTATCCATTTAAACTGTCTCCAAACATTATAGGTTCTATGTACGTAGATAATTGACAAATTTCTTTAGCTTGTTCCTGAAGACAACGGGCTCGAATCCCCCCGTCCCACCAAACATGCTAGCCCTTTCAGCTATGGGAGCGATATAACGTGACGATCAATCCCACTATTCGTCGGTAAAAGAGTAGCACAAGAGTTGGCGGTGGGTGGTGATGACTAGCTACTTTCACTCTAGTCTTACACTTCTAAATTAGGGACGGCTAGTGCAGCTAGCCCTCGTGTAGCTTTGCGCGAAATTCAGAAACAAACAAACAAAACACAAAAGTTTGTTTTTAAAATGTAATGTGAACAAAGAGCCAAAGTAATAATATGCACATCACTGCTACACAATTCTTCAAAATCACCGGAAAAAAAGTTACTGAGTTGAACTTGAATGGTGACTACTCATTAAACAGCACAACATTATAACTTGTTCTGAATATCACTGAACACTAATTTCCAATAATAAGAAAACCTCCCAGGGCATACATGTGATAATCTTTTTTTTTCTTTTACTCAAACATAATATCTCCCTTGAGAAAAATTTGAGGCATTGTTTGATATATTATTTTAAATTATATTGAGAGACGCATATACTAGTTAATGTTCATGAGAACAAAATGTGTAAATAAAATTTAGTTGTTTATTTGCTTTTTTTATTTGATGTCTATAGGTTTCAAAAATAAATAGATACATACTGACAAATAGTTAAATAAATCAACGTGTCGTCTTTTGTTTGTCTCAAGTGCTTTGTATTACGACAGTTTCTTTGACGTGTCGTTCTTCATCTCAGTACACGCAGTCTTTTATATAAATAAATACAGTTGTACATGAGTTATGAGTATATGAATCATGTCGAGTCAATACTATAATGTTTCTTTGGCAGTTGGGTTTGGTCAGACCTAGACTCAGTTATTGAAGCTAGCATCTTAAGCTTAATCCACAGTTCTTGATCTGCTGGGTCCATCTTTAATCAAATGTTACTGTTTCATGCCATGCCCTCTTATGTTCATATACACATACAAATACGCCCATTCACCTACTTATCTATAGTGATCTGTTTTGTGGGTTTTATTTAACGTTGCATGTCAGTTAAACATATTGAAGAATCTCTGAGGATTTGCACTTGACAAGTGAAAAACACAATGACGCATTGTTAGCCTAGACAAAAGCGGTACAGACTAAAATACTCTTGTTCCATAATAAAGCTTATGATGAGACTATATTACGTTTGTCGTGTTCAAGATGAACATGACCTTTTACTGTATTTATAAGACACACCCTGAAAGTATCGTCTCACCCAGTATGTGACTTTTAAATTGGACTTCCTAATTAAAATTCACACTCATTAATCTCTCTCTAAGTACGACTTTCCACGTATCTTTGACATTACTTCTGAATATTTTATAACATTCTTTTGAGATTGGATCACTTTCGACCTTTTTACCATACCTTTTTTATCATATCATTCAAATGCTGCCTTTTTCTAAGGTTATGCATAAGTATGTAGCGTTAACATAAAGGAAAACTAATATTTATTCAAAATAATCTACTATTATCCGGCCATATATTTTAACATGATCACACTCAATACTTACGCATTTTTCAAATCTCGTTCTGCAATCCTTATAATATTTACGCACCCTTAAATTGATTGCTCGAATCATTTGATACTTTATGATAGTAAATATCTCCTCAGTGCTCTAAGTATTAGTACATATAAACAAAGTAAAAACCTTAATAAATCTATAGAAAAAAAAGTAAACTGTAACTTTACAATTTTGGGATTCGGTTAGCGTCAGTTAGTGAGACCATGTAGACAATAACATAAACGGAAACATGCTTTAATGTTTCTTTCTTCAAGTATAATAACTGACTATTTTGCTGTCTTATCCGAAAGATATTGATTCGGTACATTCATTTCGTTCTTTTTTGTGAGTTTGCGAATGGAGTAGCTGTGTAGGCATGGTCTAAAATCGAACGTAATACATGTAAATCAGTCGAAGATCTCATCACCACATCCACCGAGATTGAAGGGTATTTTGTTTTTTGTATTTCTATACTAACACATACAAACATACGCTAATACGCTGGATGAATCTTTGTAAGGCCTTCTAAAGTTATTGTCCTACACTGGCTCAGAGTTAAGGCTCAAACCCCATAACGCTAAAAAACAGTTTTCAATGACCCGTGGTGGGTACAGCATGGGTAGCCTATTGTTTAGCTATGTGCTTAATAACAAACAAAAAAACTTAGTGTTATTCTCATTTATAACTTTCAGTATGATAGCAGTAATTGCTGATCTGTAATCTGCCATTGATATTCAAAATTCACTGACTGTCAGAGTTATTCAATTCAGTCTTTTTTAATAATATACCCCACAATTATAATTAATATTTTTACGTAATGAATTAATTTTGTGTGCATAAACGATGAGAAAACCCTACCTTTCTCATGGGAGAGTATGTCGTGGTTAAAAAATAAACAATTATCTATTCAGCTTGTTTCCCTAATATTAGTAACTGTAAATGTCTGATTTTAGATTTTATTTTATGCTCAAAACTTATATTTATCAAAAGCTTAAAGCAATAAAAAATATGAGGTTTTTGAAAAACATTCCTTACATAGATTTAGATCCCACATGAAAGTAGTCCAAACGTTAAGGAATGAAAATCGAGGGAAGACAAACAACGAGTAGAGCTCTTAGCGAAGATAAGTTGGTCACTTTACTCATTTTGTTGGTGCTTCAAATACACCAGAGGGCCTCAAAGCTCACTTAGAGGATGACATCCTGCCGTTCAATACTCAAGACTTCGAAGAATGCTAACAAATTTTTTAGTTAACTTAACACTGGAGTGAATTTCCTTGTTCGCTAATTTATTATTTTGCCACTTGGGTGAGCATCGTTAGAAAATTCGAAGGGCAAACTTTTCGTCGTCATTTACCCATGTTGATCACTTAATATTTGTATATATTGCTCTGTATTTTCAACCCAAAATAATGAAAGTATTAATAGAGTTAACAGTACTTTTCATCATTGCAATCCCACTTGTAAAAGATGCATTTTCCTACACATACAACATTAATTAGAAATACAGCAATATACCTTAATAACCATTCTTTATTAGACATGTAGTTTCTTGATATTCCTTAAATTAAATATGATGATAAATAGATTAGCTATCCATAATTTTTTCCTTTTCTTATATGACTTTATTGGCCGCTAGGGAAAATCTTGATGGTGTTTGTCTGCTTGTTAATAAAGCACAAAGCTACAAAATAGGTTATTTGTGCAGTGCCCACCACAAGTATCGAAACTTGGTTTTTTAGTACATGAGCTCTCATACTTGCCACTGAGCATTGAGAACATTCTGATAGAAATTGTACTAAAAAAATATTACAAAAATAAATAAAATGACATCATTTTGCTGTCAACGCGTCTGTTTCACAAATACCCTATATTTTCCAAAACACACCATAAAAAATCTAATTTTTTGTTTGATTTTTCAAAACTTCCAAACCATATATGGCATAAGTTCTATGTAATATGTCATTGTCGTTGTAGAAATAATTTCCTAAGCTTTGCCATAAACATGCCAAACAAACAATTTTTTTCCATAAACGTGCCAAACAAACAATTTTTTTCATGAACATGCCAAACAAACATTTTTTAAAGGATGGTATTCATTGCATTCTAATATGTTAAACGAAGATATGTTAAAATAAACAGAGGTATCTTTTATTGGATTGTACACATCTTTTGATAGCAATAAATATTTATAGAAGACACTATTTCTTCAACAAACATTCCTGATTATGTGTTGTTACAATAATAACTAACTTTTTGGTTGTTTGTGTGTGTTGGGGTAAGGAGGTAGTTCAACTAATTTTACAATAAAAACTAACGAGATTCAATAGGCCATGAAACAAGGTTGTGGCCAATGTAAATATCTTTGTTGTATGAAAAAATAGTGAGATAACGAGGATAAATACTCCAGTTCACAAACGACAAACAATTCTTTATTTACAAGACAACATTTTGTAAGAGATCGGGATCACTCCATCTTTGTTTTGAAGTTTTACTCTAAGACTGTAAGTTTGTTTGTTTGTTTTTAATTATGCACAAAGCTACACAAGGGCTATCTGTGCTCTGCCCACCACGGGTATCGAAACCCGGATTCTAGCGTTGTAAGTCCGCAGACATACCGCTGTGCCACTGGGGGGCAAGACTGTAAGTAACAAGCGATTCAAGTAAAAGAAATAAATTTTGATAATTTGATAAATTTTCTTTAAATCGCTTAATTAAAAATAGCAAGTTTACATATATTCGCTAACCATTTGTCTACTGCCATTATTAAATATATGACAGCCAGGGGCGCTGGACATAGGCCCACAGACCCCATACTCCTGGTGTATTTCGCAGTGCCTCGAATGTATTTTAATATCTTACTTAACCTATAATATATTACATGGCAATTAAGTTTTAATTTATTAAAATAGTAGCTGCTTTTTGGAACCTAATTCAAAACTTTTCGGTAGCTAACGATAATCCTTTTCACCGTTAACGTTAATAGATATTATCGAACAGAATTTGACTCTTTGCAATAGAACAAAGGCTTATGGTAAGTACTTTGTCACCAAAGGATCTTACTTAGAAACTTCTATTTAACAGCAATGTATTTCACCAATTAATCCGCTAGGTACTGCAAACTGGCGTACTGGTGAGGAGATAAAGATAATAAATTCCAAGTGGATAGAGGCACACTAATCAAACTAAACCAAAAGCAAACTATCTCTCATTAGTAGCCCGGAGACCGCACCAAAAAATGGTCATCATTAAAACTGGTTTAAGTGGATCAAAACTATAGATAAGTCACACTTTAGAAAATACAGCGAACTTTGCAAATAGCAATAACCTTTAAAGAATTAGTGAGAGCAGTTTGATCCTCAGATTTTAAGACTTGCAACAAAATTGAGAACCTAACAATGCGAGAATGCATTAGAAAACACTAACCACGTGACTAATCCATATGTTTGTTTGTTTGTTTTTTTTAATTTCGTGCAAAGCTACACGAGGGCTATCTACGCTAGCCATCCCTAATTTAGCAGTGTAAGACTAGAGGGAAGGCAGCTAGTCATCACCACCCACCGCCAACTCTTGGGCTACAGTTTTACCAACGAATAGTGGTATTGACCCTCACATTATAACGCCCCCACGGCTGAAAGGGCGAGTATGTTTGGTGTGACAGAGATTCGAACCCGCGACCCTCAGCTTGCGAGTCGAGTGCCTTAACCACCTGGCCATGCCGGGCAATCCATATGTATCCCAGGATTGTTGGAAACAGTAAGTATCCTTTATAATAAAGGAGAGTTTAAATAATTTAAATCCTGTATCTCATTAGATTCTGGCAAAACAGTTGCGCTGGCGTTTTCTCATTCGGGTTAGAATTAGTACATTCAATTTATGGAAAGAATATTTAACAAGGAGAAATGAATCAGACAACATATAGATTTTCTTTGTTAGTTTGTACTTTGCGACATAACTTTTTACTAAAGAAATTGCAAGATAATTGAAAAATTATTTTTTAATATTTCTTATTTTAGGTAACTTACATTAAAAGACTGTAATGAAATATTAAGTATATAAATATATTGTTTAAATATGACTTTAAAATAACTATCTCGTTGGCAAAGTATCTACAAAAAATACGTTTAACTTATTCAACTATTAAAAGCACTGTCGAAAATGGAATGTTGTTAACAAATTAATAGAGAACCTTTGTTAAAAGTTGAAAATTTTTTGAATTATAGACATTTTTAATGCAAATATATTTTTGATGCAAATTTTAAGTTTGGGTTCATTTTAATTAAGCATTTTCTTGTATAGAAATATTCTAGACAGTGACTAATGGGAGACGAAAGACAGATGTGAAAAGCAGTCTTCACACACCTATAACATGAAATATATCCGTAATAGACAAATCAATAGAAATGTAAAAAATAAAACTGTCTGTAGCTTGACTAGATTTCTATTTCAAATATTGAGCATAAGAACTAACTTCTATCAATATAAACTTTCAGTTTTAAAAGCTGATTATGATATTGGGATTTTGTACTTGTGTTTTTTTATTCTCGTTCTTTGCTTCTTCTATTTTTATTTTCTTTCTGTTATTGAACTATAACGATACATGCAAAAATCCAACAGTTCAGTCCTGCAACCAAAAATCGTTTCTTAACAAATGATTATTATTATCATAGTAGAAAATAGACTTTAAGTTTCTAGTGCAATCGCTTTACTGTCATGACTAATTTCTTCTGTTTAATTTACGTTTCAAATATGACGAAGTTACTTAATTTAACTATATTTAACTCTAATTAGCCAGACTAACGACGTGAAGTATTGGTAAATCTCTCATGTTTTTGTACTGAAATAACTGAATCATACTCTTAAGCTGAGTTTCAAAGGAAGGTGGCAAGATCTTTGTAGCCATTTTGTAGTATGATTTATATTTAGAGCAACAACATCACTGACTGGTTGATTTATCTTCTGTGCTTAGTGAAAATATATATTTTCAGCATCACTGATTCTTTATAGCGTTAGGTAGACTTTAATAACGAAATGTGTCTGTTTAGATACTCTAAAGTGCACTATACTTTAATGCTAATATATTTCAGGAAGGAGACAGAGACTAAAATTCAAAGAAAAATACATTATGTACAGACATAAATCCTTGAAGTAAAATAACGTTACATTTATTATTGAGTTTACTTTAATGGCTATATCCAAACATATAGCGATATATACTATATACGTATTTATCTTCTAATGCACACCATCTCTGAATTACCTTTGTTTACCAAAATGCCAGCTTTCATTGTTTCTTATCTAAATGATAGGCTGAGAGTTATTTCTATAAACTCAGTTCCACAAATGACACTCTTATCTCTACAAAGGCATCAAAGACAGTTTTGTACCTTTGCACTTTACACTTAATATTGTGAACAAGGCTTATTGATCTTTATGCATTATACGACCGACTATCATGACATAAATTCGTTTACTTTGTTGGGGATGACATTAATAAGACAGGAAAATACCACAGAACAATGGCTTTCGTTCTGCTCGAATTGACGATGAGAACGGGTAGTAATTTTAAGATTTATCTGAAAGACACGGTGAACAGATAATGAACAGTTGACGAAAAGTCTTACTACATACATTTGTTGGTGAAATAAAAAAATATGCATTTTTGTGTATCTTTTTCAGAACATAGAAAAAAAAATTAGTAAATAGACTTTTAATTATTTGAGCTCTTATGAAAAGTTTTGAGTATTTATATTTTATGCCATAGGTTCTGCTGTTATGGGCTTTTTTGATTAACTAAAAATTCACATTTACTCTTAATTCACCGAGTTTCATCAATGATAGTTGCTTTGATAAACAAAATAATAGAAATATAATAACTAAAGGTAAATCTAACCTATGTAGCAACAATATAATTCTATAATATAATAATCAAAAGATACTTTAATTTACTCACTTAACTCTATGAGAATAATATCACTGTATTGCAGATGGTCCTTTAATACTGGAATAACAGGTTCGCCTACCAGAAACTAACATATCAATAGTGGAGTTAAAAAAACATGCGAAAAACTGATACGCTACCGTGAAAGCGATACAACAACACACTTAATAAACTCAAAAACGTTGTATTTATAGATTTAATACTTCCAATTTATAACGAGTGCTTTCAAATTACATTTTTACCCCCTACCAATAATTGAAAGCTCTGCATCATACAATGGCGTAAAAAAAAAACTCCTGTATTTTGGCTACAATCTATAAAGCATTACAAATCTAGTGTCGTACGTTGTGTATAAAAAGTAAACAATGTAATTTGTAATCTATAAAGCATTACAAATCTAGTGTCGTACGTTATGTATAAAAAGTAAACAATAATTTGTAATTTATAAAGCATTAATTTACGTAAAGCATTAAAAAGACTATCTTTCTCTCTCTCTATATATATATATATAGCTGTTAATATGCTTATTTTAATCATATATGAAATATATATATCAAATCTCAGACATTTTAAGTATCTAACTAATCTAACTAATTTAACTAACAATCAAAACATACAGCTTAAACCAATCAGTGGTGGAGATATAAAAAAATTAATTAATTGTAAAAGTTAATTTGGAATTATTAAAGCAATCAACATTACCTCCATAATCCTCTTAGATATGGCTTTAAATATGTTCTAAGTGGTGGATAACGAACGGCTGATTTTAAGATAATGAAACGATCTTCACCAACTTGTGGTTAATATCACTGAAGATATCCATAAAGTTCTAATATCACGAAGTTCGTCACTCCATTGTCAGAGAAAACTATAAGAAGACTTTTATCTAAACACCATACATCATATTCACAATTGTCACACTCTGTGCCAAGACAAAACTTTTTCTATTGGATGTCAACTTTCATGACCAAAGTTGTGACAATGTATCCTGCCTTTCAACTACAATGAAGAAACATTTAAAAAAACCTCAGTCTGTGCTGTTTTAAGCTATATTTGATACATTGAAATCTGTGACCAAGGTAAAATGGGGGATTATAGCAATTGGATTCAATTTTTTCCTTCAGACTTAAGTGAAGTCTTCATGATAAACATGGAAGATAATACCATTTCTTAATACTCACAAACCCTAATATCGGATCCGATTTGTTAATGACATTTCTATCATACGAATACATGGCTCTAACCTACTATATAACTTCCTTGTTCCCATAAATTTGCAACATCCAAGAATTACCTTCACTCTTAATAAAGAAGTATTGTATTCCTGGACACCTTAGTCACAAGTAAATAGAAATATCTTATCTTCACTGTATTTCACAAAACAACTAATATAGACTATTATTCCCTCAACTTCGAGTCCTGCCAAAGGTGTGTCTTCAGAATTGTTTGGTTTGTTTCGAATTTTGCGTAAAGCCACAAAAGGATTATCTGCGCTAGCCGTCCTTAATTTAGCAGTGAAAGACTAGAGGGAAGGCAACTACTCATCACCACCCACCGCCAACTCTTGGGCTACTCTTTTACCAACGAATAGTGTGACTGACCTGCACATTATAACGCCCCGGCTGGAAGAGCGAGCATATTTGGTGTGACAGAGATTCGAGCCCGTTGTCTTCAGGAACAAGCTAAAGAAGTTTGTCAATTATCTACGTACATGGAATCTATAATATTTGGAGACTGTTTAAATGGTTAATGAAGAACATTTTAATCCAAGTTTATATAGCATCAAATGCACACCGTTTTGATAAGGATTATCAGATATAAGTAGTTTACCTAGACACAGGTGTGTGTATATATATATATACACACACAGTGCGGAACAAAGAAGTCACATGACTGGATGTACTGTCTTCCAGGTTTTTCATCAAGATATCATTTAAGACTGGGAAAAAACAAGTCCTATTGCCATAACCTAACGATTTATCTTCGTTGGTGGTTTCGAATTATCAAATTTGACTTAAAACACACTAAAATTAGTGTCATTAATACTCCTATAGCAATTTCAACAAACAAAATATTTTGTAGTCGTTGTTGTTTTTATAACTTGCTTCAATCAATTTTGCTTCACTTGTTATATCATACATTCCAAGGTGGTCCCTGTGGTATAGCTCTGGATTTTAGACCTGGTAAGCAAGATTCAATTCCTTGCGATACCACAATATATTTCCCACTGACGAAGGGCTTAAAGAGTGACAGTCAATTCCTTAGTATGAATGGTGGGTGGTAGGATGTTGTTGACTGGCTGCTTTCTTTCAGGGTAGTTCAAAGTTGGAGACGAGGGCAAATAGCTTTAACAGTTTTACCATAAATACAAATAAAAAGATTCCAGGAGATGTTTGAGACCTCTACCACTCACTTAGTAGTTAATTTAGAATATTATAAAATGTGTTCACTTATTCAAAGTAGATTAAATAAAAGAAAACTGAATTTGAAAACTTACATTTTGTATATGTTAAAAGTTGTAAAAATAGAGACATTAAAAATAAATATTAAAATAAACACAATTTAATACCCAGTACTAAAAAGGATGCTTTGATTTCAATTAAAATGAACTGTATTAATAAATGTTAAAATAAAATAATTAAGGTAAAAAGCATATAAAACAAATCAGGAATAATAATAATAATAACCTTATTTTAGATGAGAATTAAATTTATTTAATATTTTATAATTAGTTTCAGTTTTAACGAAAATAATTCCAGTATTTACATCTTGTGTCTACGTTACACTACACTTCTCTGCGGCATTCCTTGCTAGTTGTTCAAAGTATTATCTCCAAACTATCACAGATTTATGAAGCTCTTAATACAATCCAAAATTAAAATTATCCAATCTCTTTCTACAAAGTTTATTTTAGGGATATAATTGTAATAAAAATGCATTACGTAAGTGGGTTTTGAATTAATGCAAAAATGATAGATATAGGTCAAAATATTAGATTATTTTCTTTAATAAAACATCATAAGTCACATACACCCACACCCCCTATCCTACCCCAAGGCTATACAATAGCAACTTTAAGACATAGTTCACTTGTAATATCAAATCAATAAAAATACAACTCCATAAAGTTCTTCTCTTGAAGTCATTGCTCCGGCGCTATGTGTCCCCCTGTGGGACAGCAGTAAGTCTTCGGATTTACAATGGTACAGTCAGGGGGTTCGATTCCCCTCGGTGGACACAGCATATATATAGCCCGATGTAGCATTGCTATAAGAAAACACACACACACATACACCAATGTTATGTCGTAGAAATTCCCATGTAATGTATTATTCAGAATAATTGATTTTTGAAAGGTAAGCCATAAACGCCAGGAGATAACGAGATGTTGAGAAGCAAATACTTTACAGAAAGTAAATCGAGCAAAGTTCACCTTCATCACGTACAGATTGTTCACAAAACGTCATATGCACTTTACATAAGTGAATCATTTTAATATAAATCGGGTCACATTTTGATATGCGACGTCAAAGTCTTATCGATCGTTCTAGAATCCACGAGAAACACACCGCTAGTATATAAACGATTAACAGGCCGCATTACGTATCATTTCTGGATAGTATTTTCAATATTATTTATTCGTCGCTATGGCAACAAGAGGTTGGACAAATGACTCAAACATATTCTGTTAAATTCGTGGTCAATATTTTGTAAACTTGACCTAAGTAAGAGTGTATTTTTTTTCTTCCCGATTGCTAAAAAATCCTTACGTGATAGAAAAAAATTATTATTATTTTCGAAACCTGCGTAGCTGAATTATGGAAAATCCGTTATTAAAACCAAAACAACTTTTATGAAATTTATGTTCGCAGGCCTGTGTAATCTATATGATCTAACTCACAGATGCAGACTACTGAGCCATCTAAGTTTTTGGTACAGTTCGAATGCCGACTAGAGTATTTCATTAGTCCAAACAGCAAGGCCCGGCATGGCCAGGTGGTTAGGGAGCTCGACTCGCAATCTGAGGGTCGCGGGTTCGAATCCCCGTCACACCAAATATGCTAGCCCTTTCAGCCGTGGGGGCGTTATAATGTGACGGTCAATCCCATTATTCGTTGGTAAGAGAGTAATCCAAGAGTTGGCGGTGGGTGGTGATGACTAGCTGCCTTCCCTCTTGCCTTACACTGCTAACTTAGGGACGGCTAGCGCAGATAGCCCTCGTGTAGCTTTGCGCGAAATTCAAAACAAACCAAACAAACACACCTTTCTCAGTAACTCTAAAAATCAATTGCTGGAATCCACTCAGGAATGAAGACTGGTCATGAAGTGGATGTGTATTTTTCTTTGTAAACCTAATTTATAAAATTGAGCTTTTTAGTCGTCTGATAGATGTTCTTACGTTCATGGTGGATTCGTATTTGCTTTAGGTGACCATAGCCTAAAGATATCACGCATAAATATCACTAAAATTAGTATATAGCTTCACTTGTATACAAGGTTAATCACACTTTGTTGGAGAAATTTGTATATGTTACTGCAGTCGCCATAGATGTGAGTCGTGGCATAATGGATAACAAATTTAGCACTCTATATATTTTGTTTCGAGGCAAGTTCCCGACCGTTGGACAGCGCAAAGACACCAGACTTATGACTAGAAGTAAATGTCACAGCTCTTTCCGATTAAATATATTCGTATAGTGAGATCGTTGAACTCTATAAAGCCAAATGCTACAGCATTTCAAGAGGAAGGCCTTAAATGTTCTCCATTGAAACAGAGAAAACTAGTGTTCAGCATAGCAAAAAAGTTTCAAGCCACACCCCAAGTCAACCCGAACCAATGGTATTGTCTGTAAGTTGAAAGAGAACCCTCAAACCCAAAGAAACATTCGGAAGAAACCAAATATACACCTCCTGGTGCAATTAAGAAAATAATAAACAAGGACTTGAAGTTGACCAAGGCTCACAAGCCCAAAATTCACAACATTCCGTCCACTTTTCGAAATCAATGTCTCTTTTCATGAGAAAAAATGGACAAAAAAGCCAGAATTACAATAATAACATTTCACCACTTACCAATCGAGTCTGATAGAACAAGTTATATGTATCCTTGTACCTTTATATTCTTAAACCTGGTCTTGAAAATCGATGTCCACGTACAGTGGAGAGTCTCTACAATTTTTCTCAAGATGTGTAGTCCAAGAGTGACTCCGCTTTTGATAATGGATATTGTAATGTCAGGCAATAATAGTAATAATCATTATCAGATTAAGCACACTCGGCAACGGAGGAAACATTTGGAAAGGCAGCTGTTTTTATTTGTTTGTTCATTTGCTTGAAGTTAAGCACATAGCTACACCACGAGCTACCTGTATTGTGCCCACCACTGGTATAGAAAACCCGATTTTTAGCATTATAAACCCACATATTTACTGCTGAGAAAATGAGGGACAAGGGCAGTTGGAGACATAAAATATTCGTCTTATAAACTGCGACTAACCTGCTGTGAAACCTAACTTCATAAGTCACACATAAAAATAACAAAAGAGTGAGTGTGTAACTTCATCCATAAAACAGAACTCCAAGTGTTACTCATAAATAGAACAGTATATAAATTTAGTTGTTAGATAGACTTCAAACCTTCATACATATAAATACCACTGAAGCTAGAATATCACCTCAACTGTACAACATAACTTCATATATCATACATTAATACGACTAGAAAGATTAGCGCCTAACTTCACCTGTAAGAAAGAGCTTAAGACGTCTCTCATAAATATCTTCCAACCTAGGTTATATGACAGAATGCATAACGTTACTACAAAACTTTAACTGTAAGGCAGATTTCAAGATATCTTTTGAATATGTAAATCATACATGTAAAAAACTGTCTGTAATATATTTTACTCAGATTAAATCTGAAAGATCACAGTTTCGTCCAAAAACAAAAACCTCAACTCCATATCAAGTCTAAAAATGTGCATGAAAAATCGCCTGTCATTGTTTCTGCCGTATATAGTTTTAATCGCTGAGTTTGCTTGACACTTTACATTTAGAAATGTGTCACAGTAGAAGATATATAATGTTCTGGTGTGATAGTTCATTCTATTTCTAAAGTTTTTTTTTAATTAGATATAATAAAATATTAATCCTACTCTATTTTCCCTGGCATTACTCTACGGTAATTAATTAGACGAGTCGTACCTCATAACAGGACCAAAGTGTTGTCCCTTATTTATGCTTTGCGTTATCCTTTGACGAACACGTGTTTCTTTTCATTGATAATGTGAAATGTAAAATTACTTTTGCTAGGCCGCGTACAACTAATTAAAATTCAAGTCAATAAATTACGCACTCCGTATTATCACTCTCTCAGATATGTATAGATATCGCTGTTTCAAACAAAGCCCATTTCTTGCATCATTAGCCAGGACGAAAAGCAAGAATTCACTAAGACTTCATGTAAAACATATACATCAAGTCAAATTAGGAAAAACAAGTGTTGTCAAGTTTGAAATCCATCATGAGCTCGTGTATGTAGAGTTAGGTTTCTTAGATTATCGGGTACGTGTTTAAATAATTTAAAAACGTACATTTTTACTAGTCGACGATTTGCTTTAGTTTATTTGACATTTGTTACTACGTAAAGTGCTACACGATGAGCTATGTGTGCTGTGCCCACCACGGGTATAGAAATTCGATTTTTAGCGTTTATATGCCCTCAGACTTCCCGCTGAACCAACATTTTGCGGTATGCATTAGTATCAAGTAGTATGTACATTGAGATAAGTACAGGATATTTTATTATAACCATGTATAACAGCACATATATATATATACAGTTTTCTTATAGATAAAACTCTAAGCCTATGGTCACGATTTGTTTTAGATAATTATTCCATAAGAAATTCATTTACACTGGTCAACAAAATCGAACTTTTTTTCTTTCATCAAAGATGTAAACACACTTTTCTAGACCACTTTTGCACACAAACAGGATTGCCCCTACGACCTATACTGTCCACTTATGATTCATTCAACTACAATCTTGGCAAATACAAATCCTAGGCTCTCACACCATATGTAACATCTGCAGGTTCATTTTTTAAAGATGCTTTCAATTTCAAATATACACTAGAACAACTAAATTCGAAAGCCTTAATGGCTAGTTTTGGTGTCGTGTCACTCTTCACCGAAGTCCTCGGCAATGGAGCTTGCAATATTGCACTCAACCTATACATTAATGACTCCAACAAGTTAATCCA
>NW_013666879.1:192836-195205 GCF_000517525.1 Limulus polyphemus | reverse complement strand
GGTTAAGCAGATGGTGGAATAAGTCAACGGCAAATTTCGCAGAATTTGTGAATCCCGCTTTCGACAGTCAACAGAATCATCGTGCAGTTCAGGAAACACAGCAAGGAAACAATTGATCAGCGTCCGGGTCATCCTGGTCATCGGAGAGGACAAAAAGGGCTGTCAAGAGGAGCATAGAAATGGATCCCAGATTAACGACTGCAGAAGTGGCAAAAGTTTGTGGGATGAGCCCAAAATCTGTTCAACGGATTCTCCACAGATTGGGTTATCGTTGCAGAGTAGTTAGACGGATATCCTGATTAAGACCTGCCAACATAGTCAGACGAAAGAAGTGGGCAAGTGATATGATGACGAAGCCTCTGGGCTTTTGGAAGACCGTATTGTTCTCAGACGAATCAAAATTCGCTCAATCTTCGGACAGTGGAAGGATATGGTCTGGAGAATGCCTCACCAAGAGTTTTGGCTCAACAGATTGCAGCCAACTGTGAAGCATGGTGATATCAGCGTGATGGTTTGGGTTGGTGGGAGATCGAGCTTAGTGGAGTGCGTTGGCAACATAAATTTTGTGAAATACGTCGAAATATTGGAGGAAGGACTCTTGCCACTTTATTCCTCGGGTGTCGTAGACAAGAACACAACGTTGTTCTAGGAAGATGGAGCACCGTGTCACACTACTAAAAACACCCAAAAGTGGCAGGAAGAAAATGGTATCCAAAAGTTGCTCTGGCCAAGCCAATCTCTTGACATAAACCCCATCGAAAACCTTTGGGCCATACTCGACCGGCAGTCAAGAAACAACCAAAAAACCAACTTCGAAGAGCGATATACTCCAAGTTTTGAAGCAAGAGTGGGCGAAAATCCCACAATCTAAAATTGATGAGATGATTCTCACGATGCCCCAAAGGATCAACGAACTCCACGAAGCGAAAGGAAGGTCTACTAGATATTAATTAATTTGTAAATATATCAATTCATGTGAATATGACTGAAAAATTTCATTTTTTTACTTGTGACCACGCTGTGTAGTTTGGATTCCAATGTTAAATCAATATTATATTGCCAATTCAAATTGTCTCAACACACACACATACACAGAGATAAATTGAGAGAGCACATCAAACGACCAATAAGACAAAAAATAAACAAAATAAGCAATTATATTTAGATGGATTGAAACTTATAGTGACGTAACATTGTCAACAGTGAACAAAAGTGAGGGGAGTTAAAAGGGCGTTTCATGAACTACTCATTGTTTAATTTATTAACAGCATCTGCTTCTATATGTATACATATAAAGCCATAAAAAACCTATAACCCTTTTGAAAGGTGGAACTTTCTTCTTCAAGGGTAAACTGAGAACCTGAAGAAGAAAAGTCCACTTTTTTAAAGGGTTTTAGGGGTTTTATCGCTTTATATTAAGATTTTTTGAACCTACGTGTTGTCCTCACGTCATGAATATATGTATACATATGTATATACATATCTTGTTCCTCAGAAAGTATTGACGTCATAAGGCTCTTTATGTAAATATATGTATATATGTCAATATATATATATATATCTTCGTGGTTGTTTAAAAACATGACGTAACAAGATCTTCATCGAGTTTTTATTAAATAACTATCTTATGAAACAAACAAATCGAAAACTTTTGAATGTTTTTGTTATCATATGGTTTAAGGGATTTTTTGAGGGAAGGAAATATTTTTGAACCTATAAATGTTCTGTCTATTTAATCAAAAAGACTGGTATTGAACCAAAAATGTTATTTTTGGAGAGGACTGTTCACTTAGCTTTGCTTAGATAAACTGATTCGTGTTATAAAATGATACAGTTTTCTTTGTTATACGACCAGACATTGTCTAGCGGTTAACGTGCGGAACTATGGATCTGATTACGGTTGCTGCAAAAGTTAGCTCTGCACTTTACAGCAGTAGGTGCGTTATAAGAGTAACGGTCGAAATAGCTCGGAAGTTGGCAGCGAGTGTTATTGACTAGCTGTCTTCCCTCTAGTTTATCAGTTCAAAATTAGTGATGTCTAGCTCAAATAGCTTTATTATAACATTGGGTGAATATCCGAACCAAAGAAAAGTATATTTTTTTACATCTAATTATATTTTAATTTTATTAGAATATATTAATTTTTGAAAATCTTATTTAGTTTGTTACGGATTACAATTTCAAATGGTCTGAAACTAAACTAAAGGATAATTTTAATTTAGTAGTTAAATAAATGCCGATATATCTCCAATTTATGATATTTGCCAACAAGAATGATACACACAGTTTTCTTTTTTAATACAAATATATTTTATATTTACAACCAATAATACAATTTACAATGACAGTTATTACAAACAATGATTTAT
>NW_013666879.1:189097-191948 GCF_000517525.1 Limulus polyphemus | reverse complement strand
TAGTCATCACCACCCACCACCAACTCATGGTCTAATCTTTTAACAACGAATAGTGGGACTGACCGCCACATTGTAACACCCCACGGCTGAAAGGGCGAGCATGTTTGGTGGGAGGAGATTGCTAGTCGAGCGCCCTAACCGGGCCTCTCCAAATGGTACTCCACAAGGCAGTGTAATCAGTTGAAAATACTATTACATGAAGAATAGTGTTGACATGATAACACATTTTGTTTTATCTGAGATAAACTTCATGTTTCGGGGTTATCCGTATGAAAATATTATAAAACGATACTCTTCTTCTGGAAAATGTACTTAAATATATCTCAAGTGTAACGTCTTCAATGTAACTAAGACAAGTGACGGTAATTAACATCTGTTGAAAAAGGTATTAATGACACCATAGACAGTCCATTTCCTAAGTAAAGATTTGGTGACACTTACAAGAGCCTACAAGATAGGGATCTAGTAATACGTATTTGTACTTGTAAACTCAGAAAAACTGATCTAGGAAGAAAAATATAATCACACGCGTATATTACTACTTTAATGTGAACCTAGCAACATCTGCATGCGAGGCTTCGAACTCACTAATGAAAACTACCCAAATATCATTGACATACATAGTGATTTCCTTCAGAAAGTAAATAATTGTGTATTTAATACCTCAATATGGTTGTAACCCATAAAATGTAGAATACTTCAATATATTCATCTCGCATTCCGTAAATTATACTTCTAGATGATAACATCTTTCTTTGTATATAGGATATATTTGATGTTTAAACATCATGAGATACTTGTATATGGAAACACATTATACTAATTTAATAGTAAGTTGACAAACAACGATTTATAAGCACGATGAAAATGTTTTAGTTTGGACGAGCATACTAGTTGTTTCGACAGAGCATTAGTCAGTAATTTTCTGAAGAAGATCATACTCATACATCGTTCTTTGTTAATTCACTGTCAAGAGATACAAACTACTCATTGTGTAATACATCAACATAATGACATAAGTCTGTTTAATACCCATCATAGTGACATATTCTAAAACCACTCTGTGTTATATTTCAACATGGTCATACCTCATTTTATATCTAAAACATCACTACAGTTGCATTCTGTTTAACAGGGCTCCCATTTTAAACCTAATTACCGAAAATGTTTACGCTATATTCTTTAGTAATATCTTAAGAGGGTAGTGAAACAACATTTTGTGTATTAAAGCACAGTGCAGTATAAAATGTAACTAAAATATTATGGTATATATTAAACACACTCGTTGTGTCTTCTGTCTCTATAATTTTTGGTGGAAAAAGTAATTAAGTAAGAATTCAAAATTATATCCGAGACATTTGCTCAATAAAACATTTTTATACTATAGTTTTCAATGACAGAAATTGTTATATTGCATCCCATTGAATTAGATCTCATAACGTACTCATTTCGAGCTTAATAATACTTTCTCTATGATTAAAAGTACAGCACTTGCACTCGAGTGCTCTCATTTTCTGCATTTACATACTAAAACACTTATTATGGATACAGGGTAAATACTGTAAAGATTAAATATGATTATGACATACCATGAAACGACAAGATCAGGATGTATACTCATAGATCCCCCGTCAAAGATCCACTGAATCGATCAATACGACGTGGTAGAGTAAGATTTAACACAATGGTAGAGGTTTACAACAGGGTCTTTGTTTGATCTTTCGTCACCAAGCTAGTGGCCGTTCATGTGCGTGTGATTGTTTGATTTCATTACTATATTTGCAAAACCCTCTCAGCTCTGAGTTTTATGTTTTGCAAATATACTGTGGACCGACCTTTCAAAGGATAGAGCATGAAGCAAGGCACGTTCATTACATGCTTATAATTCTGTCCTTCAATGGTGGGTGCCTTGCAAAAGGAAGAAAGATAAAAAACAAATTAAATCCTCGAACTATCTGACAAGTTTTATATTTTATCAGATAGACAGAAAAAGAGACGGGGGAGAAATAAATGTGTTTCCATTGTTGTGTCAAATGAAATACGGTAATATTATAAAGTAATCTGACAACATATACAACATACCTAAAATGTACATTAACAATATACTGAAGATACACACATGTATTCATATGCTTTAAATAATATAACTGAATGATTCATAAGCTTGCAAATAGTGGTTGGTTGTAAAAGTCACAGATAAGTCTTACTCTCTAATTATGTAGATGTGAGCTTGGGCCTTTCTCACATACATCAGTATCAACATTTCCAAGACATTGATTTCAATCGTAAGGATCTTCAATAGTTTTACATAGGCTAAAAAAAGAGCAGTTTAGTAGATACTGTAGCTAAATCAATTGTTAAAACAGATCCAAACAATGTTGTAAAAAGTTCTTGTCATACAGTATATTGTTGTCATGGCGATAAATTACATATGGTGCTTGAAAATAAAGGCTCGGTATTTTGTCGTGAATTTTAAAGGAAACACTTTATCTGTAACAGCATTCTCCATGTGATATGTAATAGTTTTTTTTAAAGTAAACATTTTATCTGTAACAGCATTCTCCATGTGATATGTAATAGTTTTTTTTTAAGTAAACACTTTATCTGTAACAGCGTTTTCCATGTGATATGTAATAGATATTTTTAGAGGAAACACTTTATCTGTAAAAATGGAAAACGCGTGATATGTAATAGTTATTTTTAAAGGAAACACTTTATCTGTAGCAGCGTTTTACATGCGATATGTAATAGTTATTTTTAAAGGAAACATTTTATCTGTAGCAGCGTTTTGCATGCGATATGTAATAGTTATTTTTAAAGGAAACACTTTATTTGTAGCAGCGTTTTCCAT
>NW_013666879.1:171745-188097 GCF_000517525.1 Limulus polyphemus | reverse complement strand
GATATGTAATAGTTATTTTTAAAGGAAACACTTTATTTGTAGCAGCGTTTTCCATGTGATATGTAATAGTTATTTTTAAAGGAAACACTTTATCTGTAACAGTGTTTTCCATGCGATATGTAATAGTTATTTTTAAAGGAAACACTTTATTTGTAGCAGCGTTTTCCGTGTGATATGTAAAAGTTATTTTTAATAGTTGACGTAAGATTCAACAATATGATAAAACTACAAGATTTAAAAACATCCTCTCCTTCCTTGATTTATTTTACTTCTACAGCTGATTCTTGAATAAGTGTCTCTCTCCATTCCGTGGGTCAATGGTAAGCTTAACAGATTTACAACGCTGAAGTTATGGATTCGATTCCTCGTGGTGGAGCAAGTACAAATAATCCATTGTGTAGCTTTTCGCTAACACAACAACAATAACATCTTGAAGAATCCTGAAATATTAAAAAATATAGTTATTGTATTCTTCCAAATTACACTTAACCAATAAATAGTTCTTCTTGATTGTAAATTACCAAGGTTGTCATATTTGGCTTCATTTCTCCTAGTACAATAAAATTATTTTAAAGATGTAATGGTCAAGAGTAATTTCATAACGTTCACAGAATATAGCTAGATATTAGCATATTTTAATGTTCGCTATTTACTTGGTACCTCAGATAGATTTATAAGGTTAGAAAGATTGAAAATAGTTAGCTTTTCTTGCAACAAGAAGGAGAAAACTCCAAGTAGCTGAGTTATTTAATGCTATCCAATCACCTTTCCTAAGTAACCCGTTCAAAACACAAAAAGCTCCACCTACATGTGCCCATGATCAGAGAAAGTTCAGGATGATACACGCTTCCGTTTTACAAACTGAACTTGAAACTACAAAATTATTAATCACGCTTGCAGTGTAAAATAAGAAGAGCCAACGAGGAAAGCCGACACCAACGGAAACAATTAGCATTAACTCTTTGCTGCATTATTTTCAAAACGAGACCCAAACTTCGAACGCTTTCGAATAGTTGACTATTCTTCTTCTTTATTCTCCTTTATTTTCCTGAAGAAGAATGGTCAACTATCCGAAAGGGATCGAGTTTTGGGTCTCGTTTTGAAAATATTACAACTTTTGTAGGTGATCAGGTGTGCTAACTACTTACCTTTGCTGCATTTACATTAGATTTCAAAGTAGATGAAATCGATTCAAAACAGCATATCGAAAACTGTAGAATGTTGATAAAAATCTTGCAATATTTTTTTTTAAGTAAGCTTTAGAGTGTTTTTTCTAAGATTATCACAAAATATCTTGACATAAAAATTACTTATACCGTAGTAAAGCCTTCAGGCATTTTGTCCAAATGCTACATAACTTTTGGAAAGGTGAAACAAACATTTCCGATAACGTCTCAAACAATAATGTGGAAAATTATTATACAGCTAACATCTGTAGTTCCAGTAAATATCAAACCTAAAAGTAAACTTTAAAACAAGTTTCAAGTTTTAAATAACAGGGTATTTCCTTTAATTAAATAAATATTAAACTAATTATTATATAATATAATGAGATAATGAGTGACAGTGCTTTCTCTTTTAGAACTTAACTAAGAGCGGAATTTTTAATCTTTAAGTTAAAAAAGAACCGTATAACACATATTGATTTTGGGAAGAGGTTCTATGCATAGCTTCTATCTTGCGGTAGTTTGTGACAATGTTTCGGGTTCCATGATGAGTCCTTCTTCAGGTTTGGAGAGTTCACGGCAAAGAAGACATTATAGTAGGAATTTGAGTAGGACTCACGGCGATCAGAGATCAGAAAATTTTTCTCCACTCACATTTTCGCTCCGGATATGAAAGGGATTAATGTTGAAAGTAGATCATTTTGATTAGATATACAATCATGGATGTTGATCTTGTGGCAATAGTAAACAAGAGCCGGAGAAGGTTGAGGGAACTATGTTCAAAGCACTTTTCCAAAAAAAGTGTCTTCTAGAGAATTGTTTTCTTGTTATTGGTTTTTACAATGTTGTAGAGCTCAGTCACGATTGAAAGCTTCTTGGTCTTGTTGGTTTTTCATAGTCCTGAGTGAAAAAGGTTTACAGTACCATGAAAAAGAAAAAACCAATGAGCTCTCAACCAGAATTGTATTCCACAGCACTATAAAACCTTTAATGATTAAACAACTCTAAAGATATGAAGAAAGACTTATCATGAAGTCCAAAACGCTGTCACCAACCAACATAACCAAAATCCTTTCTTCAAATATCGACCACATTGCTTAAAGCTACCTTCAAAAAGATACATATTGATTCCAGCATGATAACGGGCCTACAGTCTCGTCTACATTTAAACAAAGTAAAATGGAAGCTTCACAGCTAAAGGACTTTTGGAATCTCATTCATGATGGGCTTATTTATTTTTATACCATACCCCAAGGCTTTGACGGACCAAATTGCTACTTCCTACGCCACTCCTTGAAAAAACTTTTCCAATGAGTGCATATTTTGGTTAACAATAGTTTCAAAATGCGTAACTGTTTTGTTTTTGTGTCCATTCCTCTCAAACACCCTTGAAAATGAAGTAACTAATCGTCGCTAGCCAGTATTCAGAACTAGGTTTTGTCCTTGTAGAAAAATTATTCCACTTATAGTAGAATAAAGACCATTTTGATTTTGAATTAAACTCTAAATTTATTTTTGTAAAGTAACTCAAGTCCGATGGTTAAATTATTACTTTAAATGTCAACTAGTTGTTTTCGCTTTGCCATTTGTGGTAATAATTATGACACTTGAAAAAACGCCCAGAACGCAGATACGTAGATAAAAGTTAATTAAACGCGACAGTTCGAGCTATTTCTGTAATTATCCATTCTGTCTTCCTTTTAAAAAGACGCGCTCTGCGTCTTGGGGATGTTAATGCGCTATGAAAGTAATGGTCAAACAACAATAGTCCAAGAGTTGGCGGTGAGTGCTATTGACTAATTGCCTTTCTTCTAATCTATTATTTCAAAATTAGGGACAGCTATGCACATATAGCTCTTTATGCGAAATTCTGAAATAAACAAACAAGTCTTCTGGGCTACAGTAAAAACAGTGAAAATTACTTCTTAGAATTACATAAAAATAGACATTATTTCTTTAGGGTTAAAGTAAAACAGTAAAAATTTCTGTTAATACTATGCAAAAATAATCATTCTCTCTGGGAAATTACAATGAAATCAATCGAAAATACCTGTTAATGTTTGTGACTTCTGTATGTGTATCGTTCGTACGTTTCAATAATTATTTATATTACTATTTAGTCTTTATTTTACATTTTTAATAAATCACATTTTAGTTATTTTACCTAATCATATAATAAACATAGAGAATGCCTCTCTGTAACAAATTTACCAATCTGTGTTTTTTTTAACAGACGAAGAACTCAGTAAGACAGGTAAATAAACCGTTTTTCGAGTTTCGTTACTAAAACGTTGACTCTATCATGAACTGCATGCATACTTTTGTATAAGAACAAGGGGCGTCCTTCAGAAAAAATAAAAATTTATTAGTTTCTGATTAGTAATCTAATATCAAGCAAGATGTGTGAATTACTTGAAATGATACATAGGGATATATCTTTACAAAATAACTACATCATGATAGCGTGATCTCTGACACCATAAAGCCATTTTCAATTTATACGGTTTGTCAAACTAAACATTTTTATCTTTCCAGTGACAAAAACACACAAACCTCTGAAAGTTTTGTATATTTTGTCATCTATCGTAAAAGTTATACCGAGAAGGTTTTCTCTTAGTTTTTTTCCCCACTAAGCATATGATTAACAATTTCGACTATGCCTTACCTAATTCGTTCAGACTAATCAATACTTTCATGTTAAGTTCAAATATGCGCTATTCATACTTATTTATCAAACGCTCTTATATATTTTTTTTTCACAAAGAAAAGGACAATGCACAACGCTAAAATTAGGGGTTCGATTCACTGCGTTGGCCAGAAACCAGCTAGATCTTTGTGTAGCAAAAGAAGAGCAAAAACGTGAACACTTTAGCACTTATCTATATAATATCAGAATACCCATGATGCTAGACAAACACTTAGGTTCAAGAAGTCTTGATGTTAGAATACTCTTAAAAGATGCTAAAATGTTGGAAAATATGAAAAATGTAGAAATTATGCTATAGTTTAAGTATATTCATATCGACTTGTGCGTATAGAAGAATAATAGGTTTGTTGTTTTCCCTAACTTTACTCGAGAGAGGATGCCGTGTTCAAACACAAGAAGAAATAATATTTTATCAAAATATATATATTCCATTCTACGCCTATTTTCAACGATATATAGTCTAATAGATGGTTTGATACAAGTGTACCATGCTTTATTTTTACTTAAGATATCTCTGGACCTAACACAGTGTGAAAAAAATAAAGTGGATTTGAATTCCTAGAGCTGTTGTAACGCTTTTTTATTTGTGAACTAGAATACCTTTGACGAAAAATATAAAGTAACTATAGCGAATATCCCATCAAAAATATGACCTAAGATGATTATAGGATCGTACCCTATTAACTAAGAATATAAAAGCCTCTAAAAGCTCCATATAACACGTCCCGGTTATGAATAAATACATCGCTTCCAAAAGCTTTTGACCCTTGAAACCTTCAAGTCCAAAAACAAATATAAGCATCAAAACCATGGAAGATTAATGCTAGATTTTCTATGTTAGACATTTGTAGCCATTTTCCAACTGAGTCATCACCTTACGTAAAACGTTTAGTTTCCATTTCTCTGAGTAAACATTCATCTCTCTAAGCAATAAACAGCAATTCAGATGCGCCTCCAGCAACGTCACTCAGTTCTAAAACCTATACTCGGTAGTTCCATTTCTAAAACAAACTATTATTTTAATGTTCGATCTATCAATATATCTTCTAAATGACTTTTTTTTTTTGCACATTATTTTTGTTAGGTTTTACTTGCTTATCTAGATAGATTTATCTGTTACTGGACAGGTAGAGACAACTTTTTCGTAAACATTATATTATATTTTAATATAAAATTCCATAAGTAGTTAAGTTTACCTACGTGCAACAAGAAACATGCATTTTCCATGTTTACGTCCTTTGGAAATGTTTGGAGAAATATCGACGCTAAGTTAACATAAGATGACATTTTCCTTTATCCGCCAAGGAAGTGCCCATTTAAGTGAACTAAAGGGTTATTTCTCTAGTTACTACTAATAGGCACTTTTTAGATCTTGAATTAGGAACACTACTAGTAAGTGGTAGAAATTAGAATAAATATTTTATAGAAAGAAGCTAAAGACAAGTATATTTGTGGTAAACTGATAAGAACTGTGTCTCACAGGCAGCTAGACATCACAATAGTTAGACTAAAATATAAGATAGTGGGCGTGGAAGATGAAGGTGTGTGAGCTTGGCAAAATGAAATAGACAAAGTACTTTTTATTGATGTTGAACAAGTAATAACAAAAACACGCTGCATTTTGATCTGAAATATGCAATAGTACTTATTCACTATACAAAATGTGACAATATTATGCTAATTACTGATCGTCTGGCATAGCAGCGAAAAGTTTGTTTGTTTTAGAACAAAGCCACATTGGACTACTGCTGTGTCCATCGCGGAGAATCGAACCCCAGATTTTAGCGTTGTAGGTCCGTAAACTTACCGCTGTCTCACCTGAGGACTGACAGCGAAAATACCAAAAACAGAGGATTTCTTGGACACAAGCTGGTTGGCATTTAAACATGAAATGCACTTATACTCATAAAGTTACATTAGAACCCTAGAAGATACAAATAGAGAACTAACCAGTCTCAATCAGAGTCAAAGGGCTAGATTCAAACTGTGCATCAAAGGTTTTGTTGTACTTTGTTGAATTTTGCGCGAAGATACTCGAGGACATCCTGCGCTAGCCGTCCTTAATTTAGAAGCGAAGACTAAAGAGAAGGCAGCTAATCAACACCACTCACCGTCATCTCTTGGGTTACTCTTTTATCAACGAAAAGTGAGATTGACCATCACATTATAAAGTTCTCACAGTTGAAAGACCATAGAATCTTCGGTGACGTGATTTGAAACTGCGAGCTGTAGAATATAAGTCGAGCGCTTTAACCACCAGACCATGCATAACCTTGCAGCAAAGGCGTGAACACTTTCCATACACATATATCCCCAGTGATGTTGGACTATTACTCTATGTAACTGCCTCTGCTGTAAATCACTTCAGATGTTGATTATAAGTGAATATTTCCCATATCTAAACCAAGTATTTTCGTACACATAAATACACTTTAATTCATACTTCTATTCTTTATATCGTATTATATATATATATAAAGCACAAGAACGTGTGTGTCTGTCTATTTATCTGTCCGTTATCTAACTACTCCTAGGTCGCTGGTCCAATTACAACCAAATTTTGTGGGATGATAGCTTGAAACAAGGGCGTGTTAATGGGGGTTCACAATCCCTCCATCCCATTATTACTGTTATTGAGCATTTATCATCTTTGAGGTAAGTTAACATTAACTGCATTAATAGATGGTGTTTTTGTCTTTGCACACAAAAAAAATTAAATTTTCTAGAAAACTATATATGCTTAGGGTACACAAACGTCTTATATATTTCATAAAATGCGCTAGGAATCTCTATGGAGGAATGTAATGAAACAATAGCCACCATAAGGCTGAAATGAAGAGCCGTTCCTTGAGTTGTATCCACTTCCTACTTTGACCTGTGACCTATCAACTTCGGCTCGTAAGACACTTCTACGACCAATGACTGTTGATTAATTAATCACGTGAAACACTGTGGAAGGACATTAAGGACATTTTTTTTAAGTTCTTGACCTGGACAAAAGACAGATACATCAGTTTGTTATAAATAGTAGCCCAAAATTACATATTCAGCCTTATGCATATTTTTTTTGCAAATTTATATGTGCTGATGTTGTTTCTTAGAGTAATGAAATTTAATCAACAACTTTATTAAGTAAAACATTGTTAAGTACCATGGTATATTTAAAAAAAAATTAACCGGATATCAAATCATCTAATATTATTAAAGTAGTTGGAGTACCCATATTAATTATCTATGCAAGCAAGCAGTATATCTTGCAGAATTTGTGCAAATTATTTATTGTCTCAATGCACTTTTTTTGCTAATCAACTCGCTTACAAGTATTGTGGATAACACAGATACTCATCTGTGACATATATTTAATATTGATTTAATTTTTATGCTGTACTGCTACTTGGCCACATTTTTCATTATTTATAATACTCTTGGTAAGCTAAAGTTTAAAGCATATAGTCAATCTGGCATATTGCCAAGCATGGATTGTGTTATCTATAAAAACCTTAGGACTTCACATGCAGTTAACCTTCGAAATGTTTATCTGGAAACAATATAACAAAATGGAGAAAATTGGGTTTTATACGTGCTTTATGCCAAATAGGTAATCGTTGCCTATCGTCACAAACATTATAAAGCCCCCAATCAAGGAAATGCAAAATAATTTGTGTGAACAGCTAGATCACAGAACAGAAATGCACCTACAATAACCACATCTTCACCTAAAAACAAATCAAGCGATAAAAACTTTTTCTTTGATGTACTTTTCCTTTTGTTTATTTTATGTGAATTAAAGCAGCGTTTTCAACTTAATTATACAGCTTACGTTTTGTTTCTAATCTTTCGAATGTTTCAAGTTAGCACACATTAGAACAAACCGTTCAACGTATCATAGGTAGTATGTGAAGCGAAAAATAAGATAATGATAGTTTTAATGAGAAGCATTCTCGTTATTCCTTATCGCTGGAGTTTAGAACATTATCCAGATCATTGTATGTGCTTTTGTAAAGTAAGTGCATTGAGGCTAATGCATCGTTGTGTTTGATAGCTTCGTGTTAAAGTGTATAAAAAAGTATTTTCAGACCATTAAAGTTGGAATGACATTCTCCCACTTATAATGGTTTGTTCTTTTCTCTGGTAGTTGTTTGAAACACAGTATGGTAGTAAACTTAGTATTATGCAAATTACAGAATATTTATCAACACCGAACCAGTTCCTAAATTTCTTATTGTGGTTAAATTTCTAGGATAGGTGACAAATAATTTCGACAACAGCAATTCGGAAAGAAACGTCACCCTTACAAAGGTTTTAAGTTCAGAGGAAAATTATATTTAGTTAATTAACATAAATTTTGCATCACATTTCGTACGCCAATGAAAATAGCAGAATTTTACCCGCATAACCTCTCTTTATGAGTTGAGTCCAAACACTATTTTTACTATTCTGTCACCATCTAAACTGGTATGTTTGATCCATTGATTGATTTCTATTATACTTGCATTTTGTGTTGTTCGTTCTATCTTGAAACATTACTAGAAACGGATTACATTATCAAACAGGAACATAACTTGGTATTTTACATAAACTATCATAAGTCAAACAAACATGTTTGAATATATATATATACATTTAAAATTATTTGTTTTAACATGTTAATATATATTACTGATATTAATAGTATTAATATTTACTTACTATGAAAGACGCTCAGTAATTCTTTTTAAGAAACTAACCTATCGACAAGATCAAAACTAAATCATTTATTAGGTAATTTTACATTCTATATTGGGCCATAAAATGCAATAAATTATGTACAATGGGCACAATATGTGCTTATATTATCTCCAGGATGGATCTCTTCAGAAAAACATTTTCATTCTGCATTTTATATATAAAATATATAATCACATTTTAGCGTGTAAACTCGAAACGTAGAATGAACTGCACCAGCATTCAAATCACACGACACATTTGTAGTGTTTCATACATTCCCAACACGGGGCTTCAATAAACAAGCTACATATTTTAATATTCTATAAAATATTAAGTTGAATGAATAAATGTTTTTCTGAACGCAAACTGTATGGTGGACTATTCCTCTCTATGTTCTCCGCTGGGATCGAGCCCCAAATTTCAAAATTTAGCGTTATAAGCTCTGAAGGTTATTTCTGAATCAGTGAGGGACGATATTAACTGAAAGCACTTTCTATTGTTAGAAGTACGGTGAAAATCGTATTTTCATTTAATAGAATTCTTAATTGATTTGCTCGTGATATTACAGGTGTATAACATCATTTAGTTGACTGACCTAAAATATAGTTTAGTGGATTTCAATTTTATATGGTTTGCACATTCATATGATCATTGGCCGTGTTTTTATACTACCAACATATACTTATTACTTAGCATGTAAAATTGTTGTAAAATATATTTTATTGTATTGAACTTTTATTACACGGCAATAAGGTTTCATGCAAATTATTATTTTACAAGATTTGATAAAATTTAACAGGCTAAGCTTGGCCTAATGGTTATAATGCCAGGCTGCGAATCGAAATGTTTGAGGTTAGACTTGATGTTCCTGAACATTCTCTGTATTTTCAGCAGTTGTCAAGTAACACTTTATTCTGTTATTCAGTTCAAGGGCCGGACAAAACCATTATAGAGAATGTGCTGCTGGTTGGATGTCCTTCCTATAGTCAGTAACTCAAAATTTGAAAATGTTCCATTGTAACCTTAAAGTATCTGACCTGGCCATTTAGTCTTTTTTCGCACTATATTGTGTGTTATTTCTTTGTGCTTTACCAAAGTTGAGGATGAAAATTCCACTTCAATTCCAAAGTCTCTTCTAAAACACAATTAGTTATCCCAGCACTTCAGCATCCAAAGGACTTATATTTTTTAGGATCCCTTTAATAGTGCTAAAGGAAATGAAACACTATTTAACTATAAGAAGGAAAAGTGAAAATAATGTCACTCAAGCTATTTACCAAACATGTGTTACGACTCATTTGAAAAAATTCAGAGATGGTTGATTTTCATGTTTAAGTCCCTATGGCTACACTATCAATCTGCAAATTATTTTGATAATATTTGTAGAGAGTTAACAACACCTTTACTGAAAACACCTGCATAGCAATTATCTGACATCATTTTGGGTGGGCAACCAAGAACAGCCAGTGACCTTGTATTAGAACCTATAATTAAAGAAAACGATCAACCAGTGGCTACTTTTAGCTAGCTTGAACAATTTATTTTTCTTTGAACAGCCTAAAATATCTTGCGTTTAACAGGAGAAAATATGACAGTGTATATGATTTACCCGTAACATCAGGTGGCTTTAACAAAACATTTTTGAATTGTTTTTCCAAAACTGATGTTGTGAAAAAATTATACAAAAGGTAAATTATGCAGGTAAATGTGAATTAACGCAAAAACTATACGAAGATAATGTAACCATGCTGATAATCAAAGAGTTAATAAGCGTTCACTTTTGGAGTTAGCTTACATATCCAACACATGTGAACGTGTACCAACAAGTCTGCAACAGTAGCTTTTTTTTCTTTTTCTTTTTTTTTGAAAAACAATACAATACATAGTTTCCTGTGTAATATTTCTTTGAAATGTATACAGTTTGCTAGCGGAAGTTTTAAAACAAAACAAACAAAAAAATTAATCACGCTCTAAGACTCAGCGGGACGCAGTTAGTACCTCATCTGTCATATGCTGACAACCAGTTGGTGCCGGCCTTCAGTTGGAAAGTTGTCGGAAACAAACGAAGGTTTCCTTTCCAGCACAGACCTTCTGACACTGAGCTTGCCAGTGTAGCTAGACCTGTGCTCTGTATAGAAGGTGATGGATCGCGAACACAAAACAAGTAAAGTATCGTCCAAGAACCCGTTAAGAAGGAAGGAACCTGTCAACCGGATAAGTCGGTGGTTCAATTGTTTTGGTTTTGTTGATTAGCTCGCAAAGGTTTTTAAGACAGACGAGAACCTATGTAACATAGTGTTATGGTACATGAACACATACATGCCACTTTGGTTTCTTCTTCTTTAATAATATTTTTTTATCTTAACTGGGTTTTTTTCTTCTATACTAAATCACCGTCGTTGGTCTGATGTTTTTAAGTTTCAAGTTTCTGAACCTATCTGAGAATTCTCAAAGATAAATCAGCATAACTTTAGAAACCTAATGACCTAATGGCTTTTATTAAAAGGAAATGTGGGTACAATCAACTATATATTACACCATGGATTAATAGAGAACGCTTTTCCACACTTATTAGATATATATATATATACATATATATATATATATATATTCAGAGGAATAATATATATATATATATATATACAATATATTTGACACGTTGTTTTTAAAAATTGTTAAAGGTTGGGAAAATACATGCTTGAATAAGAAGAAAAAGTAAAACTTTAAACAAACGCGATCCACTAACAGAACATTTTATTGTAACCTGGAATGAAAATACTCCACACGATAATAACGCAGTGATGAATCCTCCGAGAACTAAAGGTTTCATGTTAGCAGTTCTCTTACTCATTTCCGTTAGCCATCATCAAGTTTTTTCTCCACGTATAACTAAAATTTGAAACATGCATTGTGCATTGTATCATTTAATATTCAGTTCAGATCATCACAAACGATGAAAATGTTCACTTCTCATTAAGACAGATGAGTAGAAGATCAATTTGTCAAAGCTAGCACATTTGTCCCCTCCCCTTTTCTTTGCCAAAAAAACGTTATTGTACACCATGTGTAGATCACTACGAACAACTAACTTTTTCTAATTCATATCCACATAAATAAAAGTTTATTGGTCACATAATAAAGTAAATAAATAGGGTATATAATTCAAGCTCTAAAAGCTTGTGACCTGACACATCAGTCAAAGATTCATAAAAGTGTTATTTTTTTGTTGTTTTTCAATATTACAACAGATTTAGATCTCTGTTTAAGGCTTGGCAAACGTTACAACTTCGGCAAAATTAGGCATATTTCATACCCGAAAATGTTTGCAACCATCATATTTGGCCAAATGAGACTTATGGTATTGATAACTCGCAGAATTATACTACCTTGATTCATACAGCAAACTAGACATCACTTTGAACCATCCAACCAGATTTAACACAGTTAACCAAATACACATATTCATCTATATATATATGTACTTAATTAAAACTATTATCACAATTTATTCATCCAAACAATTATATCTACGCTAATCATTTCAAACACATTATTATCTGCACGGATGGTCCAAACATTTAATTAATAAATGTGAATTAAGGAATTATCTTCAAAGGACAGCCAACATTTATACAACAAAGAAGGTATATAATTGATTAAGACTTTTCCTCGTGGACACGAAACTGAAAAGGTACACGACATTATACACAATGTACATTCATTTAAGTAAATAATTAAATCAAAGTTTGCTTAGTGATTATAATGTAGGACTTTATCTTGGCAGAGGTGATGCTATTAACAGAACTGCTAGAATAGCAATGATATTGTGTTTTTCCTGTATATGAATATTAACATAGAGAGGTACTAAAAGATTCCAAATCTTATATATATATATTACGAACCGTGGTGTCTGTCTAAACGTTCATCTGTCTCCTGTTTGAAAAGCTGCGCACGCAGGCAAAGCCCAATATTCATTTTTGAAATGACCGGAGAACACGCATCAATAATGTTGATGCCAAAATTTATTTCGCAAGCAGGATATTCTATACTGAATTGTTAAGAATTAATCACACTATCATTCACATTTCAAAATGTGACGTAACTCAAATAATAAACCTGTAGATTTACCGTATGTTATTGTTGAACGGCTAAGAATGGGTTCAGGGTGTAAGAGACTAAATGAAGATGCTGTACAAGAAGTGTAATGGAAAGCTTACGAGTTTTTATTACACACTCAAGGTCACATATCACAAATTCAAATAAACGCTAGAATTATTATATATTTGCATTAGTACCTTTATTTATTTTTTCAATATGGCAAAGCTAAGTAAGGCTATTTACTGTCATCCCTACTTTTGAACTATTGACCAGAAGGAAGATAGCCAATCAGCAGAACCCTTACCATCTACCATACACGTCAAGTGACTGTAACTCTTATAACACACCCGCAGCTTAAAGTAAGGGGAATATTTTGTATTATCGCAATAATTCAAACTTGGATCGTCAGTTACAAAAACCATTATTATACCATGGGGTCAAACCCCACCCAATTATCATATGATGTTAAAATGTAGTTATAAATAAGAGGTAAAGGAAACAGAAATAGAAGAGTTTATTGTTTAAATTTAGGGAATAACTTGTCATATTATACACCATATTATAAACCAAAAATTTTATTATACTTTAACATTTAAAATTAATAGGTAATCAATATCACAAATGAACCTATTTTATAACCGCTTGTTTATTTCGACAAGTTCAACAGCAAATAAACATTATGTAAATAGTTGTTGTTATCAACATAAACGTTCTTGACAAATATCTCACTTTTGTTGTTTCTCACAATAAAAGATATGGTCTACAAGAAAAGAAACATGAAGTCATTGTATAAATCCAACATAACTACTGTTTATCATTACAGAATATATTTTGCAACAACGATGTAAAATCACAGACTTGCCAAGTATCACCTGTACTGAAATATTTATTAAGAAGAATTCAAGATACAATAATATACTGTTTACGTAAATATCTTAAATAATAAAATACTGGATTAGCTTCGATACGACTTTTTTACATTATAGTTCATATTACTATTTCAGTTAAAATATATATTCTTTATTTGTATAACAATATGTGAAAAACAAACACTTAATTTATCACGAGACATTTACATCGTACTAAAGACATGCCAATAAATAAATAAATTAATAAAGGATTCAGTGCAAACAAAACATGTAAGATTTCAGTTTGTACGATCAGAAAAAAAAACTAGTTCACATTTTGAAACAGATATTTCCTCAAATAGATTTTGAAAAAAAAATGTTACAGTTAAATTTATTATCTATTCACTAAAAATTATACAAATTGTACAAATTACTTTTTGCTATATATCAGATGAAATCTAACAGATATTGTTTTCTATTAATGCAAGACAATAAAACAGGTTGATTCTTAAGTTGAGGTAATTGACAGTCATATGACTATTGATCAAAGATCAGTCCCGAGTTGACCAACCCTATTACGTAATATACAACAAGCAGTCAAATCTGGGTCACTCATCCTTATATAAACTGTATCATATCAGTCTAAAATAACTTTGAATTCAACATTCGTGCAATTATGGTATCTTATAGTTCTACTAGCAACAAGTATAGACAACTCATGTGCTGTAAATATTATTTTATTTATTGTATGTTTTTAAATATATTCCTGAACTAAATAGAACAAGTGGTGCTACAGAACTATTTCAATATTGATTACATATAATCAAGATACAATAGTTATAATTTAATTATAAGGTTATAGTTTTTTATTCATTCCTATCAAGACTTTTGAACCTACGTATTTTTCTAACATCATGATTGGACCAGACCCATTTAACCAATAAAGATAAAGTCGGGAAATGTATTGAATCCAATCATCAAGATAAACCAATCAGAACATGCTTACAGAATAAAAATGTTTTTTCATCAGATATGATCTTAAAAAAAAACATCGAAAAAGTCAATCATGGTAAAAAGAACCCACCATTAGACAAGCCTATTGGTAGCAGTAGACGTAAAAGTTATCAAATACTAACAGTGATCGATGTAAGAAAATATTAATTATTTTTATAAACAATAGCGACGACCTTTGCTGTGCTAAGGCTAAAATAGTAGCTTTAGCATCACTCAAAAAAAGATCCAAAATATAATAGTATTAGAGACCAACGAAGACTGGTACCTATACATATGGCTAAAGACTTGCAGAATAGAAATTTCAAAATGTGAACGTCATATAAATGTTTAAGTACATATACCTTCTTCAGACAATATCAACTGTGTGATATGTAAAGGTCCTTCATGTCCTGAAAATATTTTCTTGTGGTATCATGATAATCATTTTGATGTTATCACATCAATGAAGGATTTTCTCGGGGTAAGTTTTTACTGTTTAGATTGTGACAACGGATTTGGCCATTTAAATAAACATCATATTATTAGCTATTGTAACGTTTTTTCGAAAGGTCAACCCATAGCTTGTGCTGATTGTAACAGGTTTTGTAAATAAGCAGGATGTTACAACAGATACAAACAAAGAATGGAAAACAAACACTATCTTCAAGAAAAACATTTTACGAATGTAAAAAAAAAGGTTTTGTAATTACTGACAGAAAACACAACAACAAAAGCCTGAGTTTCATCAATGTGGTAAAATAAGATGCGTAAGATGTCAAAAATTTGTTTTATTGTTTAATCATTTACGTTTTCTCCAGACCAAAGACATCAACGATTCATCTCAGAAATATTTACTTTTTGCCTCTGAAACCGAAACTCACGAGGTGAATTACTGCGTAGTCCACAATTTTAATGGAAAGGAAACCATTTTTAAAGTTAGAATTTTCTAAATTATCATTTACCCAAGGATCATAAGAATTACACTGCTATAACTAACAACAGGAAAAGATATGACATGCACTTTTCTTAACTTATCTTATTCGTTTAGGGATACAGCCTGACTTTATCACAAAAATAGTGGAATAATTATGGTTTTGACCATCAAAAGTCTGAAAATTATAATTATTGACAGTTATAATTTCATCCCTCTAGTGTTATCATTGTTCCCTAAAACTTATGGTTTAAAGTAATTACAAAAATAATACTTTCTACACCTGTTTAACATAATATCAAGTCAGAAGTATCGAGGATCCATACCGGATGTCAGTTTCTTATCTCCTGACACATATTTATATACAGAAGCAAATTTACATAACCACAATCAATAGACCTCGTACCTAACCACAGATACTTTATATCCAACAACTATGGCCAAGTAAGTTTTCAGTGGTTAGATTGCATACAGAAATTTGAGGGAATTATGAACCAACACGCATTTAACAGTGGTAAGAAACAAATCCTGAATCAGTACGAATTTTACGGGTGCTACTACTGTAGCTGTAAATCATGTTAGGATTGTGATGCACAGAGTGTAGTTCTCAACAGACCCGTGTGGTTTGTTAGAAAGGGTACTTTAGAGAGACAACAACTCGAAAATCAAGAGTACAAGATCATATCAATATGAAAACATGAATTTAAGAAGATGAAACTAATGATTCAGAGACTTCATCGATTTTCTTAAAGATAACATAGTAGTTTCCCACCTGGATATACGAGATGCCTTCTATGGAGGAAGAGTCGATATGACAAGTGTTACGTATTAAAATTTCCAATAGCCCGAAATTGTGTTAAATGATACTTTAAATTTAGTAGTTAAATTGTACTTTGGATTTA
>NW_013666879.1:158732-171192 GCF_000517525.1 Limulus polyphemus | reverse complement strand
GATGAGAATCCACTGAAGTTAACTGATTTGTAATATTCGATCTTTGTAAATGCTCCTGGTCAAATATCTGAAGTTTACTGATTGATAAGTGTTATAACAATCAATTATAGCTTCCGACGTTTATAGCACACTGACTATAGCAAACCAATAATAGATGCTCCTTTTTTGGCGCGTGGCGTTGGTTATATTCATAGGCGTGTGGAGAGTTTCTAGAAAATTCAGATTACGTAACAATACAAAGCTACATTAAGCGTTTACGTATACACATATATTGTTGATTCTTACTCTCGAGAATCTTCTACAACTTAGAGAATGGGCGGGAGTTTCGCAATACATATTTAAGAGTATAAGCTATGTATGTTTCTAAATATAAACTTAATCTAAACAAACGTTGATATTAATATAAATATATAATAATAAATCCGTCACAACACTGAAAGCTTCTCCCCTCCTCACCTGCGAAATTTTTGTCCTTTGGTTTTACACTGCTCAACAACATCATTGTACGTCCAACCTTTCTTGGTAAGGACAAGAACATAATTCATCAGTAATAAGTCTACTGTGGCAGTATTAAACTGACGAAAGGTCCGATATTCGCCAAGAATTAAATATATAAGTTCAACAGACGCTTCATAAAAGTTTTCAATTACTAGTAATGATGAGCAAGGTATTAATCCTAAATTAAATACAGCTCATGGGTGAAGGTTCCTGTTCATCTACTTTTTTCAATTGTTTTTAGAATTATTTTTATTATAAAGATGATTATGAATTCAGAAGGCAAATGAGAATATATATATAAAGTCACACAAAAAATAAAAGTTATAAATGTTCTCTAAGTGCTGAATCATTATTAATATCAGCTCGTTTGTTTGAAGTTAAACACAAAGCTACACAATGGGCTATCTGTGCTCTGCCCACCACGGGTATCGAATCCCGGTTTCTAGCGTTGTAAGTCCGCAGACATACCGCTGTGCCAATCAGTTAGTTCACTAAATAACACTTAAATTTTAAAAAATTATTTAAATTTTGAGTATCTATAAAATGTACATTTATAATCTTCAGTCTGGTTATTTCTGTACATTTTCGTTTTTAAAAACATTGCATTTGTTATTTCATGTCTAATTCTTATCTTTGAGTATTTTTTAAATTTTTGATAGAGTTGTCTAATTTTTCAAATTTTTTCACATAAAGTTAAAGAAAATAAAAATGGTATAATAACAATTAATAATGTGTCTTTATCTCTAATTTTGGGAAGACATGTTTTGTTTGTTTTGTTCTTATTTCAATATTTACTCAATTATGACTATTATTAGAGGAAACTTGAGTAAGACGGACATTTTAACATTGAATACGGTTTTCACCATTTAAGATCAATGCCAAGAATTTGAAAAATGTTTTAAAATGAATCAATTTTTATTATCAATTTCGTTTCTAATTAAACCAAATATTAGGCATAGTCCTTGTTCTTAAATATTGAAAAAAATCACTTTTTTGTGGATGGGGCCGCTTTACCTTTCATGTTGGATAAGACGGCCCCCAAACAGGGGGTGAAATAGCTCCATCTAACCCGAGGGTTCATAACACTTGCGTGGATGAAATCTGCCTATTTCAGTTAATTCCACTAAGGAAAAGAAAACATTTTTTTTAACGATGCATATAGTCATATATTTTTCGTCTTACTATCAACAATCAGTACTATACCCAACACAAAAAAGGCAAATTTACATTCTACAACTTAATATTAAACACTTCCCTACGGATGTAGTCAGCAATAACAATATTAGTGATTCATTAGCGGTGTTTGAAGGACTACTTCTCTGTATATTTCTACTGCTCTACCACTTCGATTGCTCCAGTGATTTACAATCCTCATCATCACCAGTGATATGAAACTATCATTTTCATTCTACAATCGTCTTATGAAGTATTTTAATGTATACCTTGTACACTAAATATAGGGTATCGACAGCCTGCATGTCAAAGCAATAACATAAAAATTAATGATTAAGGGCATACAAATAAAGAAAGTGAGCCAAAATTATGCGAAAAACCAGGAAACCGAGAGGATTGCCTGTTAATTCATGAAATCTGGAGATAGGTCTTAAGATCAAAGGGGAAAGGCAATCGTATTCTTTGAACATTCCCAGATCTACCTATGTTATGTTGTTGTATTGTAATCCTTAAATTCAAATTATTTAAAACACTGGAATAGACTGTCTTCTTATTTTGCAATTTGTTTTAAAGATAACACTGTTGTACTTGGTTGACCGTTTTCTCCTTTCTGACTTCATTTGCAAGTCAGACCAATTAATTTTACATTTTTATTGGGAGAGGAAATTGATTAAAGTTTCGGATATTATTTGGTTCGTTTAACTATCTTATGGCGATTGTGGGTTGTTTTGGTGGTATTAAGCACAAAGCTACACAATGGGCTATCTGTGCTTTGCCCACCACGGGTGTTGAAACACGATTTTGAGTGTCATAAGCCTTCAGACTTACCGTTGAGTCACTGAGGGGAAATTGCAGGTTGAATAAAAGTATTTAAGCAATGAAAATTATTCTGAATAAGCGAATAGATTTTCTTTAGGCACTGTAGTCTTTGTATGGCGATTAGAAATAAACATAATTTTCTTTCTCATACGTTGGATACGAGATCATTGTGGCCGATAAATGATCTTGTTAATAAAACAATATCTACCTCCTTCTATAACAGCTTCATTTACTATATGGCTCCACTATAGGTGCTTTGCAACACTATTATCATATGGCAAGTGAGAGTGACGGTAGTTTTGGGCAGTTCACGGTAACAACTTCAGTCGAGACATTCGGATGGACATCTTTTCCGCATGTGTTTAACTTAACTTAACGTCCTATGACTTCCATTGTTTTTGATCCTCCTATGGACTCTCTACGTATACAACAATATTTTTAAAGTAGCAAAACACAATTGGATTCATTTGTTTGTTTTGTAATTAAGCACAAAGCTACACAATGGGCTATCTGTGCTCTGCCCACCACGGGTATTAAAACCCGGATTCTAGCGTTGTAAGACCGCAGACATACAGCTGTGCCACTGGGGGGCAATTGGATTCGTAACACTTAACCTTCGTTTTACCGAACTCTTTCCCTGAAACTCTCTGAACAGTGGTGGAAGTGCATCGCATTTAACCAGAACAATGTCGAAAATGTGACATCTGGTTGTTTATATCCTTAATACTACTATAGTAGATATGTTTTTTGTGTTACTAAAAGAGTTCACCTCCATGATATAGAAACCCCCTTCTTGTATTCAGAGTTTTTTCATGAATAACTTAATATACTTCTTGAATACACTATATAATGTCACAGGAAATGGAAAGGACAGAATGATTAGACACATTTTTTATTTTATGACAGATGGCGCCACATTGCTAACAACGAAATCCAGTGAAAGAGTTAATAATAATAATACAAATAAATTGTCAATTATAACAAGTGAACAAGTTAACTAATATTAACTGTATCAAGGAACTTGCTTATGGATAGAACATATTCATAATTACATAAAATAAGTTTATATTATCTCAACACGTAGTTAGAGACAATGTCTTTTAGTACTGATGAAAACCATGGCGCGTTTTATCAATTCTACAAGAGAATGTAGCTTTCTTTGGTTAGGTTATTATTAAGCACAAAACTAAAAATGTGTTATCTATGCTTTACCCACCACTACAGGTACTAAGACCCAATTTTTAGCTTCGTAAGCCTGCAGAGTTACCGCTGAGACCCTAAGGGGCAAGCTATTTTTTTTATAACACTACGCTATTATTTTAGACAAAAATGTAAATCAATTTGTAGTTACTTCTGCACACAAACATAATGGTCTTGTTATGTCAGACAGGGTGTCCGGAAAGTCTGAAACTATAGGTGATTTGCAGGTTTTCTTAATTTCAGATACGTGACTGATTATGGTGTTGTCAAAGCATAAGAAAGTCGAGTTAATCCTGTTATAAATCCAAACTTATTTCGAATTTGAAGGAAAGTATGTGGAAAGCATTCTGTAAAATTCGTTGAAGTTCTTGTGGTTCTAGACTTTTCGGACACCCTGTTTTACAAGACAAAACTGAAACGAACAAACCGCCAGATAATTTCCAAACAAAAAAATATTTCACCAAAAAAAATAACGTCGCTCTTTACTCTGATTGATTGTTTATCTATATAACCACCATGATTATTTGGACTGAAGTATACAGAATGTAGAAGTTCTTCTACACCATATTGGTGGTTTTGACGAGGTAAAACAGTTTGATTAACATCATGTTAGTTTTTATTATTAACTTGTTGTGTCATGTGTCTATCAGTGCATATCTATGTTAATCCTAATTCATAGATCATGTTTGGGTTTTAAAGAAATCTTAGTAACTTTATTGAAACTACTTGTAGTTCAAGTATAAAACATCGTAGTTTTTGCCCTTTAGATAAATTTGCACAATTATGATAATCCTTAATATGTTTTTTGGAGGTATATTGTAAAGAACATAATTATATTTGATTATGTTTCATTTCACGATGTTTATTGTTACATTGCATTATTTGTTACATACTTGTCACATTAAATTACTAGGACTAAAAAATATTACAATGATCAGCATCACGGTAAGTGTTCAATATAATAATAATATATTTAGCAAAAATTTAGAAGCTAGGCTGAATTACTTCTACTAAGACAGTTTTTAATTATAAGTAAACTTTGGTCTTCATATTTATCATCCCGCTGCTAATCATTCATAACAAAACAATTCTTTTTTTCAACAATGTAACAAAACTCAGTATTTGTCGAACTACGTGACTGACTTCCTTTTTTTCTTTTTAAAGTTTTACATTCCATTAAAAAACTAAGTATAATCAACTTTCAACCAGAGGGAAGAGTAAAAAGAAAATCATTCGTATTTACAGTGAAGTTATATAGTCATCGTGGCCATTTGTGTACTTTTAAAGGCTGGACTTCAATTCTGATCCGTGATGATTGTATTCAACACGTTGTACGACTGCATGCTTTCCACTGCATTACAGAACAAGTTCATGCACTTCAAATTAAAAAAAAAAAATGAAAAGTTCGTGAGGACTGACCACCATTTCGTCAAATTACACTAATCCCAATGATATGATTAACTAATTTAACTTCAAACGTGCCTATTACCCGCTCATCATCTACTATATCATAAGAGGACGAGGCGTTATCATTCTGCTGTATTAACATCTATTTGGTATAATCAAGCGATGATTGAGTTTAAGCATGAGTACTCTAGTTCTCTGAGTTCTACTATGAAAACGAATCCTCTGTGTATTGGTAACAAATCTCTCTGAGACTTCAGAATCTTTGATGAAAGTTTTAATAAATTACTACTTGTAATGATAATATACTAAACTGTTCATGATGCATAAAAACATTTTTTTATCTTCTCAAGATAGACCTAGTAAGGCTAAAAAACGTAATGACATGAATGATCGTACAACTTAGTGATGCTTCACGACAAATAAAAGCGAAACAGTGGTGCGTATGTAGATAATATTTGTAATGTTTATATTGCACCATGTATTAATTAATTTATTACCATTTTCATATCAGTTTTATTCGTGGTTTTAACATCTTTAATATAAATATACGAATATATTATGTTTATTGAAATCATCTTATAACATCAAATACATCTATTTTGATAAGATCTTTGCATTTAGAAGATATAGTGTTTAGGATTTCTGCTAAAATAAACCTTGTTTAAGGTTCTAAAAGTTCAGAAGCCACAATGAATCTGACAGTACTGTTAGTTCTCCAACAAGTTTAGAAAGAAACCATTCAAATAAATGAAAGTTATGGATATCAAACTGTCCAAGTTATATCAGAAAATGTCATTGGTGTAAATTGTAATTATCAAATACTGATATAATAATATTTCTTTAGTTTCGTAACACCAGCGTATATTTACCACATCTGACAGCTTCACAACATCCATCTTTATAATTCCGTCGAACTTTCAAACTCGTTCTCATTTCATGCATATTGTTGAGCTAGACTTTTTCCACTTATTACTTCGGTCACTGTTACTTGATTGTAGACAGTGTGAAGTTAATGGTGCTGTTATGTTTTGTTTTAGCGCAAATCTTAGCCAGTGGCTATCTGCGATCTCTCCACCGCAAGGAATCAAATGTCAGATTTTGGCTTTGGAAGTCAACGAACGTACATAGGGGACGTGGAGTTAATGTAAATAATGTTTTTAAAAGGCTTTAAGTTAAAAGAACAAATTGTGTTGTTACGTAAGCTTTGATTAAACCATGCTTATAAGCTACTTCTGGCATTTTTTGTTTGTTTGTTTTTATTTACAAGTTCTAATTGAAAAAATGTATGTAACCCTGGATTAGGATTTTTGTTTCTTACTTCTTCAAATTATTTCACTGCTATTTGTATGTACTCATGCATCAGTTCTGTTGAAGTAAGCTGTCTTATTTTGATACCCCAGGAAAAACTAAAATTTTAAAACAAATCTTCTTTGAACGATTTCATTATGACATTCTGATTTTGTATTCATTCATAAAAATTGCAAATAACTATGAGTTTACAAAAAATGTATACAGAACTTTTCTTACTTTTTTCTTTTGGTGGCCTAGGATTAAATTCGATGGATTATAAACCTAAATTTAGGGTTGTGTACCTAAGTTGAACAAAACACAGGTCATTGTACAGTTTTTTAGCTTAACAACAACCAAAACTTTCCAAATCAATAATAAAATGTACATCATGGCTTTAGGAGGGAGGAATTTACCTCGTAACTTGAGTGTTGTTAGGTATTTTTGTATAAATATTTATGTGAATTAAAACAAGGGATACTTATAAGTAGTTATGGGTAAACCTCTGAGTCCAAAGGATAGTGCTTCACGCTGACTGGTTGCCTCAGGTGATAGGGAGACGTTGAAGTCCATGAATTGGTACCAGAGGGTGATATTGTCGTAGGGGAGGGGTGACATCATAATTCCGCGAAGTAGCACCAGAGAGTTGGAAGTTGTTGTCATCTCGTTATGATACTTGCCTGCTGTAAGAGAGCTCATTGCTAGGAGATGTTACATGACATTATAGTTCGAGTGTCACTCAGTAGAGATCGTTTTGCAAGGAGTCATATTTCCTCAAGTGGTACTAGATGGTGCATTGCTTTGGGAGGATGCTGTTCATAAGGTCCTATATACTGATTATACTACTAAGGATAGTGTTTATATAGGCAGACAGTATAAATAGGCAGATGATCTTACTAAGGATAGCGTTTATATAGGCAGACAGGATTAGTAGGCAGATGATCTTACTAAGGATAATGTTTCTATAGCTGGATTTTCTTACCAGACAAATTGTGTGCGTTTTACAAAGGTGGGCAGTGCTACTATACTTCCATAGGATTGCATATATATTTCAACCTGTCTCAACTTATGTTTATAATTTTCATTTGTATATGTAATTTTATAACATGTTTTACAAAGGTGAATGGTATTTCTATAGGTGGACAATGTTACCATACTTTTGTAGGACTGCAAACAGACTTCAATTCATCTCATCATATGTTTATTGTTTTCATTTATATACTTAATTGCATACAGTTTAAAAAGGCAGATGGTGTTGCTAGACGGACAGCGTTTCTAAGGTTATATAGGCAGATTTTCTTACTAAAAATAGCGTTTCTATAGATGAATGGTATTACTGTCTCAACATGTGATTACGTCATTAATGTCTAGATCTAATTATGTTTCCTATAAAGTTACAAGTAAAACCATTATCTAAACAAGATAACTATTATAGCATTGTAACAAATGTCAGTTTTTGTCACACATACTATATTAATTTGTTTGTTTGTTTTGTTTTGGAATTTCGCGCAAAGCTACACAAGGGCTACCTACGCTAGCCGTCCCTACTTTAGCAGTGTAAGACTAGAGGGAAGGCAGCTAGTCATCACCACCCACCGCCAACTCTTGGGCTACTCTTTTACCAACGAATAGTGGGATTGACCGTCACTTATAACGCCCCCACGGCTGAAAGGGCGAGCATGTTTGGTGGGACGGGGATTCAAACCTGCGACCCTCAGATTACGAGTCTAGCGCCCTAACCACCTAGCCATGCCGGGCCCACTATATTAATTTATTCATTATTTGAATGAAGTAAACATTATAGCAAATCCAACAATTTACTTTACATACTTTTCATTTATCTGTCCTAACAGGATTGTATCATACCTAATGTGTAACTTTTATAAATATTGAACAAGAGAGTTAGTATAGCTAATTGTGTTTTTAAGCATCAAGTTAGTGCACAGTTAATGTAATCATTATAGTTTTCATTTCTATATCTAGTTTGCATAACATACTCTTCGATTTTCCCGACATTATATATGAAAAATGCTTATCACTAATTTATTTCTATAATTAATATATTGTATAACACCTATTCACCCTGAAAAGGACACCTATATAAATCTCTAAATAATATACCACAACTTCACATTTAGCTTTATAAGATGATATGTTTCACTAAAGTGTGGATTTAAAGGATTTACACAAATAGCTATGTTTAACCGTTACTATTGTAAAAACTATAATCTTACTTTTCTGTAGATACTTTCACAATTTTTTTTAATGCTTGTTTCTTGCTGAGTGAAACTAATAACATATAGGCATTCTTTCCATTTCTATCTCAAGGTTATTAACCTAATCATTTTGCTACAACTAAGTAGAATAAATGAATCGTTTACTGTTTAACCAATCACTTTAATATTATAGAATCATTTAAAATAGCAACACTTACCATTCTATGATTTTCTATAGAACTTTCACATGAAGTACAAAAAAATACTCTATGATTAAAATTCATAAAAAATTGGGGTTTTAGAGTATGGCTTATAAACAAATTTCCTTTGTGTCTAAATAGCAAACAAGTAATAGTGAATGGTTCTTGTATCATTTACTAGTTAACGTGAAGAAAACAATGGCTAAATAATTTTATGAATAGCGAGTTGCTGTTACTATATAATTATTTTATTTGTTACAGCAAATAAACAAAAGTGAGTGCATATAACATAAACAGTTGTTGATTAGTGCATGTGGTGCTACAACTAAATATACTGGAAAGGATGAAAGACTGAGTGTTTCGAACATACATATTGCTTGTGTAGTAAAGATTAACAAATAAAGATAACATTGGGTGTAAATGTTTAGGTATTGTTGTTATAAACTGGGTTGATGTTCAAATGACAACTGGGCCTGAACTTCACCTATAAATTAACGTGTCAGACCGCGGATCCGAGGGAGTTCGTGTTTGAAATGTGTTGTTATAAAAAGCTTTTCTCACTTTCAGCTGTAGGTGCGTTATAAGAGTGACAGTCAATCGTGCTATTCGGTTAACAGTAGCAGCTGCAAGCGACAGGTTACTTTCCTTTCGGTCTGCGGCTAAACCTACAGACTGAACCTCGTGGATTTCTGATCTTTATGTTCAACCCATTACGTGCATAGGTCGTCGTTCAGGGGAACAATTGCAACAACCTAAGATGTAAAAGAAATGAAAATTCTGTAATAGTTATTCAGTAGTGGCAATCATAGCTTAATACGCATTTATAATACATCAGTCTTTGAAGTGATTTAAATAATATACATATTGTGAATTATTTTGATACATTTGAAGCATAAGTGGTAGCATCTTTAAATAATATATATATATATATATAGTAAATTATCTGAATACATTTGAAGTATAAGTGGTAACATCTTTGAATAATATATATATATATAGTAAATTATTTGAATACATTTGAAGTATAAGTGGTAACATCTTTGAATAATATATATATATATAGTAAATTATTTTAATACATTTGAAGTATAAGTCTTAGCATCTTTAAGAAGTAAAAGTTGAAATTCATCGTATTTTCGTGTTTCTTTGATTTGTAATTTTTTCCCATCCCACACTTTAATTTATCTTATATTTGACCATAGACTTACGATTCACATGCTGATTGCCTAGCATAAGTAATGTACAAAGGAAGGCTAGGTATATCATTTTATATTACGTAATTAATTACAGACGCTCATGAAGCATTCCTTCAACGTTTTGCATAAATATTCATACCTAATTTTCTGTTTCAATGTAGGTACGGATTAGATCCCGCCCGTTACTCGCGTACAGCTGTTACTATCAGTTAATTCATTAATGTAATTTATACTTGCTCTTAAATGAATCTTACATTGAACCTTTCAAAAAATTCACAATCCTTAAGAAATTTTATTTGCTCGTCGAGCAATTACTTTAGTCAATGAAAGGGACAACTTCGTTGAAGAAGGACATAATGTAATCAAATTATGAAGTATAAGTAAATAAGTAAATTCCTAATAAGTATTTTGAATCTTAAAAAGTTTGATTTAAAACACATTTAAGCCAGAAATTCTACTACACTACACATATCGTTATCAATTGATATTAATATTTAGTTACACTGGACTGGTGTACTTTGGTGACAGATTTTCTTGTAGGCAGATTTTGTTAAACAAGACCGATGTCTGTAGGTTTACTTTCTTCTTAGAATTCTTCTCAAGAAGTCGATAAGCCGTCTTAACGTTGTTAGAATCGGTCTTGTTTAACAAAATCTGCTTACACTGGACTGTAAATATACAAATATTTGTGCCTAAAACTAAAGAATGAATAACACATTTCGTATTGTTTGTTTGGTATTCCTAAAACCTTGAATTACCTCAGTAGGTTACGATAAACTAAAGCTCAATGAATTGCTAAACAAGAAGCAATACAAGCCTGAGACGATGAGACAAAAACGACAAATACGTAATTTCTTTAATTACAGTATTCGTATTTATCGCAAAGCTACTAACGCTACCTGTTGCCGGAATGTTTAACTACTGATCAGAAAGAAATAACTTCACCAGTCATCAGCAAAATGCAACCCATCATCCACGTATGGAATTAACTGTCACTCTTATAACGCAACTACGCTTAAAGTGTGTAGGATTACTTTGCGGTTATGCACATATTCGAATACGGCTGACTAGTTCTGAAATCTAGAGCTCTTACATAAGACCGATCTCTGCCCTTAATTACAAGAAGGCATAAAATCGTATAATCAATAATATATATATATAAATTTACAGAATAATATCGTGTATATAATGCGAAGGACTTTACAGAGTTTAACTAAATCAATGCTTGAATAAAGCCAGGTGTTTGTTGCATGAATTTAGAGAGAAACATTGTATTGTCTTAAAAATAGTTTCACTTAAGTTTACAATCGACCTTCAATTAAGTGTTTATTTATTCGAAAAACTCAAGATTGAAACATTAGGATTTTAATGAAAAATATATTATCGCTTCAAAAACTGAAAAACAATTTTATCTTATCCAGAATCAAAACAAATTTAAAGGTAGACTAAATTTGTAAAGAAGCCATAATTACCTTCTAGGTTTAGGAACTAAACCTAGAAGGTCGTTTTTATTTAAAGTTCCAATTTTTGAAAACATTCTCTTGTTTGTCTTTTCCTGAGAAGTAAATTAAGATAGATGCTAGCCGGAATATTCATGACAAATCAAAGCTTAAATCTTGGGAGTTTGTTGAAAAACATTATATTTTGAAAATCGTACACAAGTGCAACTTTCTAATCAAATAATATAAAAAAGCATTTACATGAAAACATTATAAAATAACAAGGTAAAATACCTTGGAAATTTTGAGTTAAAAAATTAAATGTATGAAATAAGCAAAACAGTACGTATTTTAATCAAAAACAATTAATTTTAAAATTAAGTGTGAAATCTGAGATTCTGTTTAATTCAAAGGAAAACAAAAGAATGAAACATTAGAACTTTAATAACAAAATTCCATCGCTTCCAAAGCTGAAAAACAATTTATCCAGAAATAAACAGATTTATATGTGAACTAAATACGAAATGAAACCGTAATAACATTTTGGACTTGGAATTGTGATTGAAAATTTCTATTTGTGATGCACCTCTATTATGTGTAAAGTCGAAGTTAGCCGAAATTTTCGGGACTAATCAAGTTTTAAATATTGAGAGTTTTGATGAAAATAGTTCTATTTTGAAAAGCGCATATCAAGTTCATCATCATAGACCAGGGGTCACCAAACTACATCCCGCCGCTGCACTGTGCCACAAATGAGCTAAAATATAATTATTTATATGGAAATATTATAGATTGTAGATAAACTTACTATGTAAAAAAATTAAACTAAGTGTAAGTAAAAATGTCCAAATTTATCCAATCTGATTTTTTCAGTAATATAAGCTTTAGGAAAATCAGTGAAATAAAAAATTCGGCAACTTTTTGCGACTTTGGACATCAGAGCGCTTTTTGTGTAAGTACCTGCAATGAAAGTTCATTCCTGCAGTCGTCTCTGATAACTTAACTTCCAAGTATTTATTTCTTAA
>NW_013666879.1:149292-157963 GCF_000517525.1 Limulus polyphemus | reverse complement strand
AAGTATTTTTTCTTAATTTTTTCTCCATCTATCGAGAGATAACTGAACTTCCAAGTATTTTTTCTCCGTCTATTGAAAGATAACTGATAACTCTATCAGGATAGAGCTGATCCACTTCTGTCAGATACTACCTGGCTGTGAAAATTGTCATTTTTGGTTGACATCACATTCCACATGAATGAATTGAACTTGATACTTCAGGGAAAGGATAACCTTATCTTTGATCTCTACAGAATCACCAAAGGATTTCGGAGAAAGCTATCATTTTTTGAAGCACAACTGGAAGGAGGAGACTTCTCTCATTTTCAGTGTTTCAATGAGTTTCGCGTTGGAATCGCAGAAGATGTCAACCTCGAGTTTCCGAAGAAGGTCATTAGCGACTTAAATAAGCATTTTTTGGAGAGATTTTTAGATCTCGACAAATTGAGAGTGACATTCTTCTGTTCCAGAATCCGTTTGATTGTAACCTTGATGACGTGCCAGTCGAACTACAGTTGGAGCTCATTGATTTGCAAGCAAATGACTTGTTGAATTTTATCGCTGCTTACCTGATGATGGGTTTTCAAAGTTGAAGAAATTTGCCTCTGCTTAGTTTGTGAGATTCGGATATGTGCGCACTGGGTGTGATATAACTATCTTATTGATAACGTCGCCTTCTTCGATAACTTTTTGGAAAATAAACATGTTTGTTGTCTTTATTTTTTGTGTATTCACTGTATTGTATTGAACAAAATGGTTATGCTGCCCGCGCTCGTCATTCTCTTAGTTATCTAGCCCGCTGTGAAAAAGTTTGATGACCCCTGTCATAGACGAATAAATATATAAAGGTTTTTTCACGACATCATTACTAAATACCACGGGTATAGTCTTCGTAATTTTGAGGAAAAGTAGTTTTTTGAAACACGCAAATAAGTACGTATTTTAATGAAAATAAAAAGTGAATTATGTGATTGTGTTTATTTCTTAGGGAATCTCCAGACCGATACATCAGAACTTTAATAAAAATATATTATCTCTTCCAAACCTAAGACGTTCTTTATCCAGAATAATAAAAACTTAAAGTTGGCTTAAATTTATAAACAAACTGTAATGACTTTCTAGACTTAGGAAGTTTGATTGAATTTTTCTATTCTTGATGCCCTTCTATTGTTTGTCTTTTCTTCAGAAGTTAAATAAAATTGAAGTTAACCAAAATATGCGTAACGAAGCCAGACTAAAATATTAGGAGCTTTGATGAAAATAGTTCCGTTTTTTTAAAAAAAATGTATATGAAGTGCATTTTCATGAGATTTTTGGAAAATTCCAAAATCTTAGCCTTGGTAATTTTGATGAAAATATTGATAGTAATGAAGCAGAGAAAAAGTGTATATTGTAATGTAAAAGTAAGAGTAAAATCTGTAATTTTGTTTATTTGTTAGGAAAAGTCAAGACTAAAACATTAGCAATTTAATCAAAAACATTTATAGCTCTCAAACCTAAAAAAAATACTTTTGTCTTATCAAAAGTTGTGCTCTAAATTTGTAGGGAAGTCGCAAGTACATTTGACGTTTAGAAATTTGGAATTAAAATTCTTATTTTTAAACACCTTCTCTTGTTTGTTAAAATCGAATTATTCATGCCAAGTCGAATCTAAATATTGAGACGTTTGACAAAAAAGAGATACATTTTGAAAAGCGTACATGTAGTGCATCTTTCTATTCTAATCAGATGAAAAACGCCTTTTCACGAAATTATTGCAAATTACCAATATATATACATAGCCTTGGTAATTTTTATTAAAAATAAAATTTTGAAATAAGCAAAAAAAAACAAAGAAAATTGCCTATTTTAATGTAAAATTAAGAGTGAAATCTGTAATTTTGTTTATTTATTAGCAGAGGTCAAGACCGTAACATTAGCAATTTAATAAATGTATTACACCTTTTCCAAAGGGAAAAAAAATCCAATTTACTCTTATCCAGAATATAAACAAACTTAGAAGTGGACTAAGTTTGGAATTAAGCCATAATGCCCTTCTAGATTTAGGAATTTTGACTGAAAATCCTATTTTTATGTTCTTCTATTGTTTGTCTTTTCTTTAGAAGTAAAGCAAAAGTGACGCTAGCTGGAATATTGTTAACAAATCGAGGCTTAAATGTTGGCAGTTTTGGTGAAAAGAGTTCCATTTTTAAAAACATATACCAAGTGCATCATCCTAGGCGAATAACATAAAAAAGCTTTTTTTCATAACATTTTTGAAAAACACCAAGGTTATATATAGCTTTGGTAATTTTGATGTAAACAATTTTGAAACATGAAAAAGTACATATTTTAAAGCAAAATTAGGTGCGAAATCTGTAATTTATTTTACATGTTAGAAAAAAACAAGACTAAGATATTAACAATTAAATGTAAGATATTACAACATTTTGAAAGCTAAAAAACAATTTTTCTTATCCAGAATAAAAAAAATTACAGATGGACTATATTTGGAAAGAAGCCATAATGATCTGGTAGATAATGGAAGTTTGATTGAAAATTTATAGTTGTTATGACATTCCATTGTTTGCTTTCTCCTGAGAAATAAAGGGAAATAGAAGGAAGAAGGAATATTTATGACAAACTTGGCCTTAAACTTGGGATTTGGGACGAAAATACTTCTATTTTGAAAATCGTATATCAAGTGCATCTTATTAGTCGAATAACATTAACATTATTTATCATGAAATAGTTGAAAAATACCAAGGTTATATAGCCTTGGTAATTTTGAGGAAGTCGTAAAAATTTATGAAGCACGAAAAAAGTGCGAATTTTAATGCAAGATTAAGAGTAAAATGTCTAATTTTGTTTAATTATCCTTGATTTTCTAATGTTTCAGTCTTGACTTCTTCTAAGAAATAAACAAAACCGTACACTTCATTCTTAATTTTGTTTTTAGATACGTACTTTTTACGTGTTCCAAAAAATATTATTATTATTTTGCAAAATAACCCAACTTATACCCTTGGTATTTTTTAAATCTTCCTGAAAATGCTTTTATTCATGTTATTTGACTAGAAATATGCTCTTGATGTACGTTTTCCAAAATAACATAACAATGATTTGTGACTCCATGGAACCTATTGGCCCATCTCGCTGTCCCGCCATCTAAACTAAACTACAATCATTCACAATTTTCTTTAAGTTTTAAAGTCAGCTCTTATCATTCATATCCTTATCCAACTTTCTCTTAAATTCACTTAATTTTCTGCCCCACAACATCCGAAGACAACCCATTCCTGTTAGAAAAGTAAAACTGTAGATGACTTCTACTCTGCCAAAATTTATATTTGTGCCCCTATTCTCATTAATTTCACTGTAAGTATGAGAAAAAATGATACATCAACACTATCAATTCCCTTTACAATCTTGGACACCTCAATCAGATCCCTTTAACTCTTATTTTTCAAAAAGAAAACAATTTGAGAGATTTCAACCTCTTCTTGTATGAAAACCCTTCCATCAAGTTACAATTCTAGTTACCCTTCTCTGAACTCTTTCCAACAATTCATTGTCCTTCTTAAGGTAGGGAGCCCAAGACTGAACACAATATTCCAAATGTGGCCTAACCAGTGACCTGTACAATGAAATTATAACTTATTTAGACTTGCATTCAATATTTATATAGATCTATCCTAAAATCCTCTTTGCCCTACCATTAGCACACTGCTTGGATGGCTTTAGAGACTCATCGACTATTATACCAAGATCCCTTTCCTTTATAACACTATTAAGGTTATTCCCATCCAAATTATACTTATAATTCAAATTATGAAAACCCACATGCATTATCTTGCATTTATTATAATTATAACCGATTTGCCATTTAAGGTTTTTTATTAAACTCACTTAAATTTACTGCCTCTACATCATCTGAAGGCAATCCATTCAAAAGTCCAACCACCCTGTTAGAAAAATAAAACTGTCTTAGCTGAAGATGACTCCTACCCTGCCAAAACTTATATTTCTGCCTCTAATCCTACTATTCTCACTGTTTAGTATGAAAAAAGATGATGTGTCAACACCATCAATTCTGTTTACAATTTTAAACACCTCAATCAAATCCCCTCTGACTCTTCTTTTTCCAAGAGAAAACAATTTGAAATGTTTCAACCTTTTCTCGTATGACAACCCCTACATCCCAAGTACAATTCTAGTAACCTTCCTCTGAACTCTTTCCAACAATTCAATGTCCTTCCTGTGGTAAGGAACCCAGGACTGAACACAATACTTTAAATGTGGCCTAACCAGTGACCTGTACAATCCAATTATAACATCTTTAGACTTGTTTTCAATATTTCTATAGATACAACCTAAAATCCTATTTACCCTATCACTAGCACACTGCTTGGATGACTTAAGGGAGTGATCAACTTTTAACCAAGATCCTTTCTTTCATGATATTGTTAAAGTTTTCCCATCGAAATTAAACATATAATTCAGATTACGACAACTCATATGCATTATCTTGCATTTATTATAATTAAAACCTATTTGTCATTTACTTGACAAATTCATTAAATAATCTAAATCCTTCTGTAAATCAACAGCATCATCTTTACAGTTAGCAACACCCAAGACCTTAATATCATCTGCAAATTTAAGTAATTTTTGACCATTTCTTCTTCTAAATCATTGATGTAAATAAAAAAAGAGCAAAGGTCCTAAGACTGAGTCCTGAGGTGCCCCACTTGTAACATTAATCTCGTTTGATTGAACTCCGTTTGTAAAAATTCTCTGCTTTCTTCCATCCAACCATTCTTCTATTCAATTTGCTAACTTATCCCCCATACTTATACAGATAATTTTTAGAAGGCTTTTATGTGGCACCTTGTCATGTGTTTTCTGAAAATTCAGATACACCAAATCTACACCCTTACCCTCATCTATATAAGTAGTAACCTTTTCAAAAAATGTCAAAAGATTTGTAAGGCAAGATTTTCGCTTACTGAAACCATGTTGGATATCCAATAAAATTCTAAACTTTGTTAAATGGCATTGCAAGGTATATTTTTCAAAAACATTTCCCAAAACTGGCGTAAGACTAATGAGCCTATAATTACTGGGACAATTTTTATCACCTCCCTTGAAAAGAAGAGTGACATTAGCTAACTTCCAATCCTCAATTACCTGCCCACTATTGAAGGACTTACAAAAAATAATAGCAAGTGGCTAACATATCCAATTCTAAACCTCCTTCAAAGCCCTTGGGGAAATATTATCTGGCCCAGAAGACTCATTGTTCTTTAAACTTCCCCATTTTTTTCTTGAAAAGTTCAAAATTAATGCTCTCGTCTTGTTTCCATCTATCAACTGTTCAAGATGTAGAATATTGCTTAAATGTTCGTTAGTAAAAAACTAAAGAAAAAAAAACTTTAATAACCCAGCTGTTTCATAATCATCAGATACGAGCCTTCCTTTATCACCCCTCAAAGTCCTACCCACATCCTAACATTCTGTTTACCCTTATTGTATTTAAAAAAATCCTTACTATTAATTTATACATTTTCCGCCAACCTTTCTTCATACATCCGTTTTGATGTCCTAATTTCATGTTTCACCAACTTTCTTGATCTTCTATAATTTTTTAAATATATTATCATACCAGTCAATTTAAATTTCTTAAATTTATGATGCTTTTCTTTAATTTTATCTCTTATACTCTTTGTGAGCCAACCTGGTTTTTTTACATTCAGGTACCCTTTTCTTCCTATAAGGAATATATTTACCACAGATATTTAAAAAATTATCTTTAAAATTTTTCAACATCTGATCAGTTTCTTCAAATAACTCAGCTGCCCAATCTACAACAGATAATTCTTGTCGCATCCCTTAAAAATTGCTTTTTTGAAATTTGTAACCAAAATATCATTAATCCTTATTTCCATATGCAGCAAAACATCAAACCTAATGGAGCAGTGGTCACTTGCTGTTCCACAATTTCCACTATCTTGGTCATTTCGGTATCTGAAGTTAACAATAAATCTAAAATATCATTGTTTTTAGTATGTTTCTTGACCAATTGGTGAAGAAATCCAACTTCTAAAAACCTTTCTCCCTCATAGTTTGACCCTAGCATTTCCCAAACAAAATTCACACCAAATTAATGACATAACTTTCTAAAATTTATATGTGTATACAAACCCAGTGGTGATTGATATTTGAGGTTTTAATGTCGAAATTGAGGGGGATAATATTCTAAAATAAGAAAAACCTTTTAAAGAGGGAGAAACAAAAATTGACCATTGTATAGATCAATATTTTGTCATCTAAGATGTTTGTATTTTTGTAAATAGTATATTAATGTATCTTGAAGTTTTGTTAATAAATGTTTCAGTATGTGTTATACTTGTTAAGTCTGAGATCTTACATACACATATTAATATCTGTTTAAAACATATTAGGCTATGATGAAACGCGAGTTTTATATAATAAAATCACAGAACACTGACTTGTAACACATGGTTAATATATTTGACGATCTTTCTATGATGTATAAATGTAAGATTGTGCATCATATATTATCATAGCGTTTTTTCAAAATGTATGTGAGAAAATATCTGTTTTGAAATAGTCGATAGTTGAAATAGTTTTTCTGAGCCTACAACCAGAAATCTGACATGCATAGAACGTGCAGTATGAACACATAATACTACTGGTGTCACAAAATAATTATGTTTGGCTATAACGCACACGTTTGAATCTTTATTCATATATTTATGTAGTGACATAAATATGTATTGAGAAATGTATTTGATGCTTTCGTGAACTAATGAGATTAAATGTTATAGTGTAATAGAATTTTTCAGTTGTCAACAAATGTTTAATATTTGTTTGTTTTGAATTTTGCGCACAGCTACTCGAGGGCTATCTGCGCTAGCCGTCCCTAATTTAGCAGTGTAAGACTAGAGGGAAGGCAGCTAGTCATCACCACCCACCGCCAAATCTTGGGCTACTCTTTTACCAACGAATAGTGGGATTGACCGTCACTGTTTATTCTTTCTCGATACAAACTTTTAGTACACAATAATTCTACAGTCAGTACGTTTCTCGTCACTTTAAACTTAACAATTTTTATAATACATGCTATAAATCACAGTGATTCACAATCTCGATAATTTTGCTCTCGACGAGTACAAAACACACACTTTATATTACCCCGCTGGCTTTTGCTTCCAGGCTTATATACTAAAAACGAGGGCATCTCGAACAAACTCGGGCTTCCCCGATAATTCGAGAAACTTCATGCACGTTACCAACGTCACGTGACTTCAGCTGTCGTAACAGTGCATTAGAAGAAAATTATTCATTTTCTCCAATTCCTAAAGTTTCATGTCAAAATCGATCCTTCAGTCTTTGTATGTGCTCAACGGGCAATTTGACAAAAAACTTATGGAGAACAAAAAATGTTTGTGTTTGAATTTCACGAAAGAAACGAAACTTCGTCCACTGATAGGAAAAATATTTCGAAGATAGGAGCATGAACGGAAAAACGCATAAATTAAAGAACGTGTTTGAGTATATACTTGTTGTTCTTCAGTTTATATATATATATATATTTGTATCATATATATATATATATATATTTGTATCATATATATATATATAATATTTCATATCGATATTTTATACATGCCTGACTGTATTGTACCATCTCGAATAAAATGATTTTAACTGAATTGAATTTCTCCCCTCTGACACCTCTTATAGAAAGGATAACTGTCAAATAGCGCTCATTTCGGTCACTGTATTTTTGGTGCTTAGTAAAATTTCCAAAGAACAGCAACATCCAGCAGAAAAAATCTGCCAACTTAGCAAATTTGTAAGTTCTAGTAAGCTGGATGTACCCATTGCATCGAAACCTAAACAATTTTGCCAACATTACATTTCAACTAGTCTCCTTTGCTTATAAACAAACGCTATGCAATTTTTATTAATGAAGTAGCACATGGAATGACAAAATAAGGTTGTAAACAGCCAACTAGACAATCATATTGTATATACGCTCTGATTCAAGAGATTGAGTTCACTGGATATTTCATATTTATTCATCACTGTTTTCAGGAAAGTACGGTTGAATTATTTCAACTGGCATCTGCTAGTGTTTCTATAAATTACTTGCTTTTGTATATTCTTGATATTTTTATCTGCATTGTTCAAACTAACAAACCTTTAAAAACATTGAAAATAATTGACAGATATTATACCAGATGGCGCTAACTTAGAAGTTTAAATAACTTTTTTAAAGAATTCTCAAACAAGACTAATAATATAATCAACCAATCCCGTAAACTGAAAAGTAACCTCACAAGTAACGACATCAAATCCATTTATAATCTGAAAAAAAAACACTAACATTAAAATTCTGAAAGCTGATAAAGGCAACACCACTGTAATCATGAACAATTCAGAATACATCGACAAAATGAACGACATCCTTTCCGATAAAAAAAATTCAAAGCCATTCCAAACAACCCAACAAACACACACACACACGAAAAAGAACTAAACAGAACTTTATTACAAATTAAAAAAGATAATTTAATTACTGGCGATCTTTATTTTTATGTACGTAGACTGATTCACGCACACCACAACTCTATGGCATTCCTAAACCACACAAACAGGACTGCCCCTTCGACCTATACTGTCC
>NW_013666879.1:148062-149001 GCF_000517525.1 Limulus polyphemus | reverse complement strand
CTCTCACACCATATGTAACATCTGCAGGTTCAGTTTTTAAAGAGGCATTCAATTTCAAATATACAATAGACCAACTAAATGCTAAAGCCTTCATGGTTAGTTTTGATGTCGTGTCACTCTTCACCGAAGTCCTCGGCAATGGAGCTTGCAATATTGCACTCAACCTCTACATTAATGACCCCAACAAGTTAATCCACATCACCAGCACACTTTTTGCTTCTTTTTTAGAATTTGCAAAAACTAAAACCAACTTCATTTTCAACAACGAACATTTCCTTCAAATAGATGGTTTAAGTATGGGCAACCCTGTTTCACCCATTCTTGCCAATATATTTATGACCCAGATCGAAACACAAGCCATATGTTCTGCACTTCATCCCCCACTATACTGGTACAGATATGTCGATGACACTTTTGCTGGTTTCACTTCTACAGAACACACACTAACTTTCTTTAAACACATAAACTCCATACATTCCAACATCAAATTTACCATAGAAAACGAAAACAATAAACACTTGTATTTTCTTAACCTCAACATTATTAGATCGGACACACAGTTTAAAACCAAAATTCACCGTAAGAACACATACACACACCAGCCTCTATATTCCCTGGAATTACGCTCATGACACCACACAAAAAATCAATACACTCAAAAACCTCATAAACACAGGCATAAGACTATGTTCAACGGACTACATAAATGAAGAAATCAACCACATAAAGCAATCCTTCATTCACACCAATAAATTCCCACCAGCTATTGTTGAAAAACTCTCCAACATTCCCCACAACAAAACTCAACTCACGAACAAAATTGATACTAACAAACCCAACAACATAATAATGGCTGGAGACGGCTTAAATGGGTAATGAAGAAAAACTTTAATATAAGTTTAACATGACAGCAAATGTACAACGTTTCGACAAGGTTTT
>NW_013666879.1:139639-147199 GCF_000517525.1 Limulus polyphemus | reverse complement strand
ACCTTGTCGAAACGTTGTACATTTGATGTTATGTTAAACTTATATTAAAGTTTTTCTTCATAATCCATTCAAGCCGTCTCCAAGCATTATTAGTCTCAAAGTGGGTTCCTCGTCATCGAACTTAAAAGTTCGTTATATACATTTGGTTTAAAAAGTACTCCCTGTAATTTTAATGTAAGGGTATTACAGTAATACATTTACTTGTGCATTTTGTATTTTGTTCATTTGGCTGAACTAAATGTTTGAAAACCACGCAGACAAATTCAGTTCTAAATAAAGGGTAACCACTACTAGATTAATATTGATTTATAACATGTTTTATGAAGAGAAACAGCAAGTAACCAGAGAAAATTCTTTCATTCCTCAACATGTCACCTTACTGCTTTATCAAAGAGTAGACGCCCTACTGAAGCATTTGCTAAAGTTACAAATGCTTAAAGTATTTCAAATTTGAAGTTTTATGTGAGCTCATATATATGTATATATGTACATGTAAGTCGAGAAAGGACGAAAATAGTAAAACGGGTGTAAGAGAAACTTAACAAAGAAAGATTACCAAAGAAGGACAGGAAAGACATTAAGTGAATTACATGACTTGATTGAAAATGCATTCCAAACGGTAATATGAGACTTGGAAGCTCGTTGTTCTTCTTATCAACACAAAACAGACACAATCACAGTAGAGGAAAGCAACGAATATTTATGATGTCACACACCAAGCAAATGGATGTAGCCTTAAAAAAAACAGTTACAGAACTTTAATGGGAAACAAGAAGTGGAGGAGTATACGTGAAAACACTAATATTGAATGGCTTGTCATACCAATCAGTTAACAAATAGTTTTGGGTTAGGTTTATGAGGCCACAAATGTGCCAATTAAGTGAAGGAACTATTTGTCAAATAGCTCTTCAGCATTAGTTGAGAAATCAGATGAACACAAGAAAATGTGTATAAAACGTCATTTTTTTTTTATCTCATCCCTGGGTCCAGAGTTGCTAGGAGACCTGCTGATCAAATATGTCTGTACTTCAAAATAATGAAAACATTCATTGCACAAACTCTTTATAAGTAACTATTACTATTTCTCTCTAGTGTAACCACGTATCTAGTAAATAATGTATTATGTCTGTTGCATACTTAGCAAAATTAATATATGTAATAGAGTTGCTGAAAGATATTTTAGAACAAGTTTTAACTGAAATGGCTAAACAAAACTAAGTATATTTTGTGTTAATGTAATTGATCATTTGTTTCTTGTAACGCCTGTGTCGATGAATCTTGTAAAATATTTGATCAATGAACAGTTAATCATCCAAAATGAAGAATACTAGCTGGAGTACCCATCCATTGGACGGGTGAAATAAAAACTCGTTTGCAGCAAAGGATAAAAAAATTTGCTTTTTTTTTCCCTAACATTAAAAACATAAGTGCAATAAAAATGCATATGGGTACCAATAGCAGTTACATAGTTCATTCTAATCTTGAGGGATATGCAACATTGGTAGTTATTTTTTAATTAGAGGGGGTCCAACCCCCATGATCTTCCTCATATCATTCTGTATCACTATGTCAATTCATATTAATATTTTGTTTATATAGATTTTAATAATCAGTCTCTGAATGAATTATTTATTCTTAATGTAAACTTCCTTGAGTTGGTGGCTTGTATGCTTAACCCACGACTGCATAACCTTGTAATAAATAAAATTATTTGTAACCTGTGTGAAGTCAACCCAAGGGCTATGTCTACCAACCACCTGTTCCAAATCGATGCAGTGCTCCAGGATTCTGGGTAATCAACAACAGGTTGGGAAGAATAAAAAAGTAGAAGTAAGTTAATTTAAATATTAAGTAGTGTAAGTAGACATAAGTAAGTATTATTGGCTACTTCCATTAAGAATATAAGGACAGAAGAGTCAGTGCAAATTTATAGGCTCCAACATATCAACCAAACTAGTAGGGTCATATGACGCTATGCACATAACAAGAACTATATTACTTTCTCAGGGTAGATTTGTTGAAGACAAAGAGAGTTGAGTAGATGCAGTGAATGAAGCTACTAGAATTTTGGGGTGGACAGATGCCCAAAAAGCCAGTATACTCAGAGTAAGAATGGCAGGAGGGGCAATGCATTACTAAAGGACATATGATTAACTGCAGATTTTCATTATCTAGCATGCAGGCTAACAAAGAATACAGAAAGTGAGAAATGTGATATTAATGCAAATTCACAGTTTAACTCAGCAGAGAAGAGAATCAGTTACGGTATTTGAACATGAATTACAGGACTTGGGAAATAGATTGTGTAGAGCATATAAAATCCTAATGAGTTAATGATACGAGATACTCTTAAATCAGACTATGAGCGATTTAATTAGCAACATAACAAGGAGAAATATAAATGAAGCAAACATAAGGGAATAGTTACGCGAGAAACAGATCTACAGATCCCAGCATTCTACTATAAACACAGAAAATGGTATTAGAAATAATGCAACCAGTTGGAAAAGTAAACAGAGTAAGCACAAAGGCCCTAAATGCTTTACTTGTGGTAAATTTGGGCATGTGGCAAAAACTGCTTTAAAAAAAAAGGAATGAGCAGATAGTATGTTGTAATTGTGGATTAAAAAAACACATGGCTAGAAACTGTAGACACCCACCCAAAGCAGAAAGTGCAAAAAGCCTCAAAACCTGGAACTTTCAGAGGGAAGTTTGCAAAAAATAACAGAAGAACAATGTTTGCTAAAGAAAAAAAAACATAATTCCAGCTGGGATGATGGATTAAAATTAGAGGTAGTTCTGGCAGTTAGGAAGAGAAGATTGAGCATTAATTGTGTTTTAGAAATTTTGCCAGTTGTAGTAGATATATATATGATATAGAATGTTGGTTAGTAGTTGACAGGGGTTCTTGATTTTCTATGCTAAGTGCAGAATAATAAATAAAAATCTGACATTGTTGAATAATACTTGGAAAGAAGTATTCCAAAGTGTGTTAACTTCTATAATTGGAAATCCTGTTAAGATTCTAGGCAACTATAGTGTTCAGTTAAAAGTAGGAAATTTAGAGCTTGAGCATTCATTTTTCATCTGTAAACAGATAGATTTATAGACAGTTGGTATTTTAGGGCAGGATATTTTACGGGGATATGACATCAACCTATCTCTTGCCAGAGGTAATCTATGCACAGAAATGGAGATCTTAAGTTTTGAAGGAGTTGTACCTTCAGACTTACGTGTGAAAGTTGCAACAAAAGATATCTTCTCACTGACTAAAGTTAATAGTCAGACACTGACTGCTAGTATTACCGAGACTATGGATCAGCATTCAAAACACGAAAGCACTGATGCTCCTAAGTGTAGTGATACATGACAAATTCTACATGATAAGATTAATAAGTGTTCACAAATAAATCAGAATACTTCCTTTCAAAGAAGTAAAAAGAAAAGCCCTAGTTCTAGCAGTAGTACAGAAAAACTAAGAATAACCGAAATAGTAGTAAAGCAAGGTAAACTAAGGTAGAAAAAGAAAAATTGAAACAGGGAAATAGTAATTCAGATTCTTTAGATGACTTTACACTTATGCTTGACGTAAGCAACAGAGCATCCCAACAGGAAATCCTAATACAAAGAGAACCTGTAAGATTAATTAAAGTAACTGAAGCTAGTGTGAGAAGTCAATTCATTGTTGAAACTAAAGTATCTGACTTTGAACAAAATAAAGAAGTCTTAACTCTCTCAACACCAGCTCAGTCGATTTGACTGATAGAAGAAGTAATAGAGTTGTTGAAAGATGATTTTTGAAGAAGTTTTAACTGAATTCGCTAAACATAACTGTTTGAATGTGTATAATTGATCATTTGTTTGCTGTAACATCTGTGCTGATAAATCTTATAGAAGGTTTGATCAATGAACAGTGAATAATCCAGGATGAATAATTTAATTATTTTGATGCAGAGTTATTTTATGATAGTTTTGGAAATGTCAACATGGATGATATTTGAACATTTTCAATTAAACATTTATATTATATTTCAATAACCAGTCTTTGAGTGGATTCTTTATTCTGAACATAAACTTCCTCAAGTAGGTGGCTTGAATGCTTAACCAACTGCATAACCTGGTAATAAATAAATTGATTTATACTTTGTGTGATGTTGACCCAATGGCTATGCCTACTAGCCACCTGATACACTACGGAAGAAAAGCCCAGTCTTAATGGAATAAAAGTTATGTTCAAGATCAAAAGAAAAACTTCCCTTCAGAAAATGTACTATATTAAATACTTATAATTTTTTATAAACAAGCAAGCTGGTGGTGGCTTAGTGTGCAGAGGTGTAGACCTGAATGTTCAAGGTTCGAGCCCACAATATGCTGATAGACACACTCTACACTTTCAGCTGTGTGCCTTATAAAAGCAACGGCCAATCACACTATTTGGTTAAGGTAAATATATACCTTTTAAATGTAAAAAAAAAAATATCAAACTTATATTTTTGCATATTTTGAGATCTTAACCCATTACTTTCACTTTCCAGTGCAAAGAAGGTCTTAGCTAAACTAAAAACCCTTTTAAAAAGTATGAAAAATGAAAGGCTTGACATTTAAATGCATTTATTTACAATCAATTTCCATGGGAACATTATCAAAAATTGTTGTTTTTCTCTTTGTTTGCAAGCACTTTTAGCCAATTTGTTTGATATTCCCCCTGCTTATCAGAATGTTGCATTCTTGCTACTCCCTTTGAAGCAATGGACTGTGCCAATAACCTTTCATTGACGAGTCAATCACAAAGGTCAAATTCTATGTGTTGAACAATAAAAGTGCTTTTACAATTCCTGTAGTCTAACTTGCCATCAGAAATGTTTATTCCCATGGTCAAGCCTGAATATTTGAGGATGGACATAAAACATGGTCCTCACAAATCAAAAATGAGGAAGTTTAATGGTAACACATTCACCAGAAACAAACAACTGAGTGAAAAGAAGACTGGTAAGTTTAGTAACACTACTTGATTTGCCACAATTTGTTGGTACATACAGTACAGGTATCAGTTCTACAACTTCAACTCCTGAGCAAGATTCTATGGTGAAAAGTGCTTCTAAGAGAAAATTTCAACATTTCTATGCTTGTGAAGGGACCCCACTAAAGAAAAAAAAAGATGATATTATACAAAATTGTATTCAAAGTAGTAATATGTTTGTTGATATGGGCATTCTGTCAGAAGTAATGAGTGAATTTTGCCACTGTTCGTGTGGGGGAAAGTTTAGAAATTACCAATAGAAGTGGAGTTGCTATTACTCTAAAATTTGTGTGCAAAGGAATGAGAAAGTTTGGCATACAAGTAAAAAATGGGAAAGAACTCGTTTGCTACTAACAAGCAATTTGTGTATGCTATGCCATGCAATGGGAATGTTAGAACTGCCGGATAATTGTTTTGTGGTGTGATGAACATCAATCAACCAACTACATAGAAGTCTTGGGACAAGCATTTCGCATCTATTTTCGAATACCACTGAAACACCTGCCATTGAAAGCATAAAAACTGCTGAAAATTTGCAAAAAGAATGATAAAGTTAATGAAACATCTGTGACATGTGACAGTACCTGGAAGAAATGGAGCTACTTTTCTTTACATGATGTTATCCCTGTTCTTTCAAGTGAATCTGGGAAAGTCATAGACTATAAACCATTGAATAGATACTATCATTCCTGCTCTTAAAATATAAACAGGACAACAAAGGAGAAAGAGGAACATCATTAAGTTTGCTTAGCATTATGACAATTCCGTGCCTTCAATGGAACTAGTAAGTATGGTGAGGATATTTTAAAGATCTGAGAAGGAAAGAGACCTCAGATATACAACATACATCAGCAATGGTGACAGTAAATCATTTCATACAGTGAAGGAATCAAGACCATATGGAGATAGAATTGTAGAGATAAAAAATTGTGTGTAGTACATGTTCAGAAAAAGCAAGGAACAACTTTGCTAATTCTTAAAAAAAAGATATAAAAGATAAAAAAGCTCAGCAATGGCAAGTAAACATGGGGTGCTGGCAGACTCACTGATTGATAGTCTCCAGAATTGGTATGGGAAAGCTATATACTCAAACAAAGACGATTTTGAAGGAATACCAAATGTAATTTGAGCAACTTGGTACCATAAAATGTCAACTGACATCAAACCTCAGCATCACTTGTGCTCTACTGGTGAAGATTCTTGGTGTAAATTTCATAAAGCTAAGGCCAGCAGCTCAGAATATTCACACAAACATTCCATGCCAGAGAGTGCAATAAAAGTCATTTATAAAAAGGTTACCTAGTGATGAGCTCCTGACAAACCATGTAATATGTAATCTTTGCAAAATGTATAAGGTGGGCTGCTGCTGTCAGTACCTTCAATGATGGAGTGCAGTCAAGGAAGAAGATACTCAAGCTGTTTGAGATCAGTGACAAAAGTTTCACCAACAAATTCTTTGCTAATGCAGACAAGATGTTATCTGAAGCACAAAACAAAGCTTCTGTGAAAGGAGTAAAACATGTTGCAGGTCACTTTCTGAATAGTCCTGGTTTCTCAAGTCAATCCATATTTCTTTGTTTTCAAATGGTATTAAGTATGTGTCATATATATATATATATTTCAACACTTTTCTGTCTTGGAAATTGTTTATTTCTGACCTGAACACAGCTTTGTGATCTGAGTGAGTAGTTTGCATCAGAAAGGGCTGTTATACCCTTACCAAAAGCAATCAATCTTTGGTGGCGCCACATTATCAACTCAAGCCAAACAGTTCAAAGATGTAGTAAAACAGTGACAGATAAGAAGAAACGTCAAAAAGGGATTTCAGGAGTCCAAGAAAGACAAGTAGGGTAAAACGTATGTTCCAGGAGCTGATTAATACCCAAAAACATATTAAGGGTGTAGGTTTCATAACTTGCACAACTAGACAAAGACCCTTAAAGTGGCAATTTTGTGCCAAATTTTCAAACACCTTTTCCTCAAAATATGAAAATTGACATTCTCTTAGTGGTTTTGAACTCATAACTTCAGAGCTGTTAAACTATAGACTTCACAATTGGCATAAATATGCATTATTAGTATATCTATAGTGTGTACTAAGGTGAGGTTGATAAGAGGTTTATTTTTTATTTAGTGACCATTAACGAGTCACTGTAGCATATGTCCTACTTAGGGTATACTCATTAGCGCCACAATTTAACCTTGAGTTAATTTTCATAGGAGAATTCAGTCATGTTTGTATAAGTTATGATGAACACAAGACTTTTCTTTTGTATTTCTTTATTCTTATAACATGCAAATTAACCACAATGGTAATGTTACACAACATGTGCCAGAATACGTCTTTGTACCTATTTCAATATATTTTCATACAAAAAACATAGTATGAAGATGCTTGAAGACGGCTTGATTTGCTTGGAATCAAGCGCAAAGCAACACAATGGGCTATCTGTGCTCTGCCCAAAATAGGTATCGAAACCCGGTTTCTGGCGTTGTAAGTCCCCAGACATACCGCTGTGCCACTGGGGGGTGAGACGGCT
>NW_013666879.1:122540-138822 GCF_000517525.1 Limulus polyphemus | reverse complement strand
ATGGGAAGTCATCCCCAGGTTGGGAAGGGAAACCCATCAAACCCGTATAGTGGCCTCGCCAACCGCTATATGTCCAGTGGCATGGGAAGTCATCCCCAGGTTGGGAAGGGAAACCCATCAAACCCGTATAGTGGCCTCGCCAACCGCTATATGTCCAGTGGCATGGGAAGTCATCCCCAGGTTGGGAAGGGAAACCGATCAAACCCATATAGTGGCCTCGCCAAACACTATATGTCCAATGGCAGGGGAAGTTATCCCCAGGTTGGGAAGGGAAACCCATCAAACCCGTATAGTGGCCTCGCCAACTGCTATATGTCCAATGGCAGGGGAAGTAGTCCCCAAGTCGGGAAGGAAAACCCGTCAAACCGGACAGTGACATCTGTCCAGTGCTGAATATCTAAGTGAAGAAATTCGTATGCATGGGCAATGGCAGATGTATGACTCTCTGAATCTATAATGATTCAAGCTCAACCAGGCATCTATTGATGGTGTCGACCCTGACATTAAAAGGGTAATTTTTATATATCAGTAGCCAAAGTCACTAATTAGATGACGAGGCAGCGCATGAATGGATTAACGAGAGCTGATTTTTCCAAGCCCGTTCCCTTGGCTGTGGTTTCGCTAGATAGTAGATAGGGACAGTGGGAATTCTTTCCCCTTGATTGATAGTCTCCAGAATTGGTATGGGAAAGCTATATGCTCAAACAAAGACGATTTTGAAGGAATACCAAATGTAATTTGAGCAACTTGGTACCATAAAATGTCAACTGACATCAAACCTCAGCATCACTTGTGCTCTACTGGTGAAGATTCTTGGTGTAAATTTCATAGGGTTAACTTTTAACGTGCTCTAGAGAATTTAGATGAACACAAAAAAAGTTATAATTATTAACTGTTTTCCTAAAGCAAAAAAAAATTATTATTTAAAGCATGTTAAATTTTTATCTAAGTTTTTTTTTTTGCTGTGAAACATGTAGAAGTTTTCATACAGTTTATTTTGTATGTATTAATAGGGAGATATAACTAAAAAAAATTTCAAAAATTTAATAGTAATTGTAATTTTTATCAAATTCACATCTCACTCCAATATGTAGGTGCTTGGTGATACAGCTTATATATTATCGAAATTCATACAATGCTGTTGTATTGTCATTCTTTTGTTGTTGTTTTTTTACTATGTGGTAAAAATAATTCAATGTCTAGTCCAGTTAATAGTCACAAATTAATTTATTTCCTCCTTTAGCATTTCTAAACTTAAACACTTGTACATTGTCATAGGCCTACATTACAAATGGCATTCAGTACTCCCTTAACAACACTATGACTAATGTAAAATCAACTTACTTGTGCAAAGTAATCCAATAACACAATAGTAAACACAGATTCAAATACTTCTAGAAAATTTGTTGGCCGATTCAGCTCTCTAGAAGTTCATAATAGGGATTGCAAGGAATTGCACAAATCCCTAATATAACATTCGGGCAAAAAACACCTTAAACAGCAAAGATTCAGTTCAAACAACAGCTTAAAACTTTTACTATTGATTGCTAAGGCTGCACACACATAAAAAGCATGTTAGACTTACAAGGAAAAGAATATCTGCTCAAAAGGGGCCATTTGTTATTTTTCTTATTACTATTCTCTTCCCAGCCTTCAACACAAATAGCTTGGCCTATTGCACATAAACCTATTATAGAATACTCACTAAGGTACTGTGAAGTTCATAGGGTACTGAAAAGTCGATTTGTTTCGTCTATATTTTACATAAGCTAAAAAACATCATAATTTTTGTGTAAACAATGTTATCATTACCCATTGAAGTTAGCTTTCTTACAAATATATGATGCTCTTTTAAAAAGGTTTAAGTACAGGGTGAAACGTGAATTACCAGCTAATAATAGATGAACATTAGATGACTGTAACATGTAGATACTTAACACTTTGTACACTATACAACTGATGTCTTTATGGAGCCTACCCCTATATTATGTATGAAAAAAAACAATACAGATAATATTAAATTTTATTACACACATTCATAGAGTAATTAGTTTAAAAGACACAAAGGCTTATCTAAAGTGATGATTTAGATTTATATGTTATATGTGAAAAGGCTGTTTTTTACTAGTAAAATTGTATACGCTCTTAGTATAGTTATGTCTTAGTCTAGGGCTCTAGGCAGATATTTGTCTATTGGTATGCATTATATATATAGAGAATTTAGTCACACAGAAACTATAAATGCTCACTATATTCTCACGACAATCTCCAGCTACAGCTTAACATTTTACATCTCGAACTAAGGCAATCAAATAGTCAATAGCTATAGTAAATCATCATGAACCATATCAGCTAGCTACCATATCAAGTAATCCCTTGCCCACAGTTGAGCATAAGAAAAGCAAACAAATAAGATAAATAAATAATTAGGAATTTAAAAAACATGCAAATAAGGATCTAAGCAAACAAGCCTTGAGATACTGTATACATTATTTACTCAAACTACAAATCTCTATTTTGACTCCACCAAATGTAATTCTAGGTAACAGCATGGAATCATAACAGGGGTTTGTAGTTTGAGTAAATAATATCTACAGAACTTTATATGTACAGTATTTCCAGCCTTGTTTGCTTACTTTTTTTAGGATGTCTATTTGCAGGTTTTTAAACTTTATGTGTACAGTATCTCCAGCCTTGTTTGCTTACTTTTTTAGGATCCCTATTTGCAGGTTTTTAAATTCCCAATTTATTATTTATCCTGTACACTCTCAAGGCTTTATGGAACCTAGTATTCATAACCTACTTTCGAACGTACTATAATCTTTTACATCACATCCTTAGAATTTTCTTGGCATTCTAGGTTTATTTGATCAAAATTTACATAAACAGTGGAAGTTGGAAATAGTCATGGTATTGGTAAAATCTTGTAGAACAGAATAAAAATGGATTGATCTGATCTGTTGCTAATATTTTATCTACATTACACTGTCTTTCTAATAACCTTCTATTATAGGAAAATGTTGGTTATATAAGCTGCAAAAGGTATTACTAAACTTTTTAAATTAAGGTACATATATTAATAACACAAAACCACAGTACTCTTAAAAGTTTGACAAGACATTTTTTTTCCTGTCTTTAGAACTCCAACAAATTATCAGTAGATGGCAAGAACACTGATAGTCAGCTGCTTTCCAGCATACTGGATGAAGTGAAAACTTTGCTTAATCCTTAAAAGAACATTATTTCACCATGAGGTTTTACTTGTTAAAATGGGAATTCATAACCACTCAATGAGAGGAGAAACACAAATTAAAGCATGTTTTAAGTGGTTTTAATTTTTGTTCTTATGCAAAACAAATTTATCACTTCATACTCTTGAAATACTGATACCCATCCCAAAGCATATGAATACAGAATTACATTTTGTCAATTTATTACAGGAGAAATAATCAACCACTGTATGAAATAAATGTTCATGTTCACTGAGCATTTCTGTATATTAAACATTAAGCACTGGACTTGTTTCAAAAAGAAGTATACAGAAATTTGAATCTCAAAAGTAATTACATGAGTTTCCACTTCACTGTCTTTTTTTTAATAATGATGTTATAAAAGTTTAAGTAAACTTTCCTTCTATGTACTTTTGTCTTTCAGTAGCAACATGTATCTCATACTTGTATGAAATTTTAGTTACTGAAGGAAGCATTTTCAGGATGTAGTAATGTTTATTGAATCAGAATAAAAAATATAGGCCTTACGAAGTTACTAACACTACAAGTAGTTGAACAGAATATTACATATACTAACAACAGTGATTAGTTAAAGGTACTGACAAATTTCAAAGTCTGAATGTACACAGATTTGTGATTAGTCTATAAACAAGTATAAAATAAAAACTTGATTTTTTTTATATTATTTCTTATATATGCTAATTTTTTACTCAAAATTAACAAACCAAAACTAAAATTTCCATACATACTGAGTTAACAAAATGGGATAACCTGATTTTTTCCATATAAATGTTTTTAAACATTTTTCTGTCTTTCACCACAAATTTTCTTAAGATAAAGTAATCTACAATTTTAATGATTATTTTCTGAAAACCATGTTGTGTGTATTGTATCTAATAAACAAATAAATTATGCTTGTGGTAAAATCATAGTTTAACAAAACTAGAGAAAATGAATAAATGCATATAAAAGGAACTATTTTTTACAAAATGTAAATACATCTGAAATAAAACAGATTTGTCTATCAAATCATTTTTAGCAAGTTACAAATCTACTGAAACAATGAACATAAAAGTTATAAACATGCTATAACTGTGGCCAAAAGGGGTTAACATAATAAAAGGCAAATGTGTAGAAAATGACATTGACCATACCTATTTTTTCTTCTTCTCATATTGGAATATTATTAAATTAATAGTCTTAGTACTAAAAATAAAGGGGATAATACCATATATCAGTCAAAAGTCTTTATTTACACTATACATAATTATCAAAAAAGTATTTATATGATGCGGTGACATATTTGAAACAGGTAAAGGAATGTTAAAATTTCACATAGTTGTGTAATTATTTGAAAAAAGTTCAAAATGAAAAGGAGTCACTGAAATTTCCAATATCTGTGTTAAAGGAAAATTTAAATGTGTAGCAAAAAAAAAAAGTTGCATATCTTTCCATACGTAATTTAATTTTATCTGAATAATTCAAGCCAATAATGTAAAATGCTTTTGCCTTCACAACAAGCACTTCACTTTACTAAAGGCCTCATTCTGCTGTCATCTTCACATGCATGTTGTTTGTACTTCTTCACCTCTTCCAAGTAACGAGACCAAGCATCTGTGGGTTTTTCTTCCTGAAACAAAATTAGCTAACAGGTGAGAAACTTTGACTTAACTTTGTATGCCAGAAACTTTTCAGGATTAGGTTATACCAAATATATTTGTAATGTAAGAACTAGTTTAATATTTTTTTTAGTTACATTCTATATATTTTTTAGCATAAAGTTTTATATTTAAGAATATATTTTTTTATATTCTTAAAACATAATTCGTTTTCACTTTAAACTCCCAAATCTGATTTTAAAAGAAACAGTCTTTCATGTTGTCATCTTTATGTGAAACTTTGATAACAGATAAGGTGGTGTCTAGGTGAGAGGAACATCACATAAAACCATATTTACTTTTTAAACTTTACAATCTGTAATTACATAAATCAAGTAAGCAGTAGTGTAAAAACAAATCAAAATAAATTACATAAAAAAAGTAAATACTCATAATTACATAGCTCAAGAGATATATTAAAATTCTCGCATTTAAAGTTAAGGAGAGCTGAATTCAAAACACTTATACCTTCTTTCTACGCATACATTGCCTAAAAATATACTTGTGGTGAATGTAAAGCCAACTATATTAATGTTACAGTACAAGTCTATGAACATGCACAGGTTTCTACCTAAAACTTAAATTACTAGACTTCTCCAATTAGTATCCATAGTAGAAAATCACCACCATTCTATTTATATTGACAGTTTCCAAGTTCTAGCTTTCAGATCAATTAATGGCTGAACATTCAGCCTAAAGAACTCAGCTCTCATTTTAAAAATGAGAATTCTAAAATAGTTCACCTTTGAAAATACAAGTATAACTCAGTCCCTTTTCTGTACAATTTTAGTGGATATGTATTAGTATAGTGTACTGTTTTTTTATGTTACATATTGTGAAGCAATACTGCAGATTGCTAATAGTGTTTGTAAATTTTGAGATGTATGGTTTTCCTTATCTTACGTGATGTTAACAGTAATTGCTTCCATACATGTGTAGATACTGATATTTTTTAATTGTATATTTTAAAGCAAAAGCATGAAAATATTTTCTTCTACATTTAATTACAATTTTAGTACTGAAAATAAATCTGAAAAAGTTCCAATACTAAATAAATTGTAATTAAATGTAAAAGAAAATGTTTCCATGCTCTTCCTTTAAGCATACAGTCAGTTAAAAAAAATACCAATATCTACAAAGGTATCAAAGCAGTTAATATTACCATCTAAATACACAATAACTGAAATAACAAAACTAGTTACCTTAAAAAGAGCAGGAATCTGGCTATAAATAAATCACAGGGCTTGTCAATAAAAATGTTTCTAAAATTAAAATAAACTGAAGTTCAGGAAACCTCACCTCCTTCTTAGGATTAGTTTTCAGTTTCTTGACCATGCCAGTTTTAAGGATTTTTCCACCACGTCTCTTACTCACCTGGAGAGAAACAAGTACTTACACCATTATAAAAATTTCTACACATCTACCAAAATCAGAGACAGGTGCACACCAAGGACCAAGTGCTGTAGTTATATAATTGTTCAGCTTTGACGTCAATTTCCTCTCAAAAGTATGTTCAACTATTATAATCATAGTTTAACAGTACTTGTACAAGAAAGATAAATTTCTGGTAAACAGAATAGCTCACATAAAAAATTATTAAAAAAGGTTTAATACAATAGTTTTAAAAATAACTAATGAATGTAGCCTCAAAACCTGTTTAAAGCCATATTCAGTAGAAATCATCACTTAAGAAATCCAGACATGCAAAATTTGGAGCTAAAAATTCGACTATTCTTATTTGCTGTAGTTTTAAAGAGGTCAAAATTGTTTGCTTCTAATTCATATTGTATAAAATGAGTTAATGCATTATGATATAGCTCAAACTAAAGGTTTCTTACAGAGGTCACTGAAAGGAAAATAATGAGTATAACATGTATAATGGCCTGACAATTTTGTTTTCAATATAGAAACAATTTTCCATATTACTGTTTTGATATTTAAAACTTCTTAGCTAATACTTTCTTTTTAAATGGCATAGTTAAACATATCTTATAATCTGAGTGCTTTTGAAAGATAGGTGTTTCAGCAAGATGAAATTTAGAAAACCAAAAAAACATCTTTTATGTCTAGTAATGTTAGAGTAATGACTATGAGACTGGTTCATCTTAATAGCATCTAAAGTATGAATAATTATATTGTGAAGAAATGGTGCAGTAACTTATTATAGACAGAATAAAGCTGGATGATTTAATTGATATAATCAAAATTACCACTAAATAAAAACTGATTAATGAAAATTAATGATTCCAAATATTCCAACAAATGATTAATCGAAAGTTAAAATTTTCTAAAATTGAAAATGTATTTCCAATAATACTTACCTCCATTCACACTTAAAAGCTATTACTTGACTGCCAGGGTTTCTTCCTTTGCTTATCTAAGCATTGGTCTGATTTCTTCTTGCTGGCTCTAGTTATTTATACTCCACTTAATTGCACTTGGCAGTATTTGTATTGTGACACTCTCCACCTATATCAATGCACCCCCTATCTTGGTACTGTATATAAGCATCTCATTCAGATAATGTTATCCCTTTTTTGAGACTGACTCAATCCCAGTTTCTAACACTGGCACTTAATGGGGAGGAATGACAGGAGTGTGTGAAAGGAGGTAAGTATTATCGAAAATACATTTTTGATTTAAGAAAATTCTAACTTCCAAAACAAACTTACCTCCTTTCACACTTACAGCTAGAATCCCCCATTGATAAGGTGGAGGGACCAGTGAGGACATTATCCATACAGAAAGCATATGCACAGATCATAGGTGTGGCAATAAAAGAATGGCACCCTAGTGGTAGAACCGCACTACATCCACAACAGGTATTCCTTTGACCCAGGAATTAATTCATGAACTGTGAATAGAATTTTCATGATTTCTCATCACTATTATATATATATAGATTCTTATGAGTGGATCCCAACCTGTAGCCCCAGAGTAATGCATTCACATCCCCCGGAAATTAAGTGGGGTATAAAAGACTGGAGCAAGTGAGAAAAAAATCAGATAAATGCTTAGATGGGCAAAGGAAGAAACCCTGGCAGACGAGTAATAGCTATAAGTGTGAACAGAAATAAAAAGTATGTTTTGGAATTATAAATACATTCTCACAAAAATAATCAACTAATTGAGATTAGTGTATCCAATTATTCAAACTATTGATGAATTGAAGTTACAATTAAACTGCCTGTCACAAAAATGATCAACTAAACAAAATTATGTTTTCAAAATATTCTAAGTATTCCAATAATCATCAAATTGCCACTAAACTTGTTTTCCCTGTCTTTGTTATGGCAAAGCTACAAAGATTATCTGCTACTGTCATTAATTTTGAATTGCTGACCACAGGGAGGGCAACCAACAAACACTACCAATTCTTGGGTTACTCTTTACCAAAGAATAATGGGATTGACCCCCACATTATAATGTTATGAAGGATGAGCTCATTCAGAACCGGGTTTTGATCATGCTAACCACCAGGCATATAGTCTGAGGGAGAAAATTAGCAGTAGGGTTTATTAAAAGAATCAAAGCTATTTTTCAACTGAGTATATTTATGAATATAAGTATTATAATAATACCCAGTTTTTGATTGTCCTAAAAATGCATGCACACCTTATTATCTAAATGCACATGTCTGCACACTTCATTTCAACAGATGTAAACAAAAGGTGGATGTAAATATACTTTAGTAAACATTCTGTCTAATGTTAGATTGTAGAATAACATCAAGTTTATCTATTGATAGCAATATAAACAGTAAAGTTTTGGCATTAAATACACTAAAGCAAAAACATCTATACAAGTTATAGTGTTAATTTATTTCTATTACCCCCCCCCCCATCCATAATAAAGGCTTAACTATTTTTAGGCCTAAGACAAGTGGACTTTAAATTTCAATGTCTGCAATTAGAATCCTTTTGTATTATTCTAGAAAATCCTGTATTTTAGGAAATACTGTTGCAATAAAGATACAAATATGATTGCAAATATTTTGTGAGTCTCTGCTACTATACATACAAAATAAAGCTAACCATCAATTATAAATCATATAAAACTATTCAAAATAAATACACCATATAAATGCTACATTAAAAACTAAAAATAAATTGAGCTTCTGAAAACAAATTATACTTCCATTACACAACATACATCTCTTATAATTAAGAATGTATAATATCAGGATATTCAACAAACCAAGGAATCTTGGATAATTTTTCAAAAACCCATAAATGTTCCACTAACACTATGAATAGCTTTTCCTTTGTACCACATATTAATCAGTCCAATCAATCATCAATGAGACTTAAGTAATGAGAAACCTTTCAACAAGACCTACTGTACCAAGTTGTTTAATGTTTCAAAATTAGATCACAATGTTATTAATAACTCAGATATTACTGTTTTACACTTTTGGCTATTAGCATATTTAAGAGTCATTTGCTTGAAAAATAAAATTAACTCAGAAATGTGTATGCAATCCTGACCAATACAAATAAATGCTTACATTTTTAGCTACACTAACTATATTAATATTGTCCTAAACACTACTGGAACTAACAATATCTACTTTATGGAATCACAACAAAAATGCTACACACAATATATACACCAAAAATATCTTAAATACACCATATTTTTAGCTACACTAACTATATTAATATTGTCCTAAACACTACTGGAACTAACAATATCTACTTTATGGAATCACAAAAAAATATTACACGCAATATATACACCAAAAATATTTTAAATACACCATATTTTTAGCTACACTAATTATATTAATATTGTCCTAAACACTACTGGAACTAACAATATCTACTTTATGGAATCACAAAACAATATTACACACAATATATACACCAAAAATATTTTAAATATATCATATTTTATTGTAACAACTATAATTAAATATCTTTATCATATATCATGCAATTAATATGATTTATATATAAATACATAAAATATGAGCCATGCCCACTGTCCCAATTTTTCTATGAAAAAAACAACAATGTTAAACCTTAACAACTGCTAGCCCTTCAAAATATATTTTTGCTTTAGTAAATAAAGTAATTACAACATCCATTTATTAGAGCTAGGTCTAAATTTTCATGTTGAACACAATTTTGTTACCATTATATTTATTATACATTGTATATTCAGCAAGGACAACAAGAAAAATCATACAAGTTTCATGAATTTGTAGAAATAGATAGCAATATACAAGTTAACAACTTAATTAACATGTCACCGATTTTAAAGTATGTAAAATTTCAAGGGTAAATTATATTTTTCTTTACTTGTGTATTTGAAAACTAGTCCTCATTCATAAGATTCCAAAATGATGCTTATAAAGCAATTATTCTACACCGAAACATGAAATTTGGAAATTTTATACAGCATCATTAACTTGCGCTAAAACACAATGCAAAACTTTCAAATATAACATCATATTTCAGTAAAACTATGATGTCCAGCATCTTCATATCTGGAAAGCTCTTGTAATGGAAAATTTCAATATCTAGGAATATAAATATTCATTGTAGCTTAGTGGTGCTGCTGTAGCTTCATGTTCATTCCCATCAGCAAGCTTCGGTTTTCAGCAGGCTGTACCGTGATCCACATTTACAATACTGTACCGAGTTTTTATACAATTTGTTTTTTTACATTTATTAGTGTTCAAAACTATTACTGTTATAGATGTAGAAATACTGTACTTTATAACATTAACAATGTAAGGTTTCAAAAATTTTCCTTTAATTGAAATATTTTATGGAAAAGTTTTTCTAACCAGCATTTTCACCTATCCAGCATTACCTGGGTTCAGCAGATGCTGGATAATAAATCTTTTACTGTACTTTAATTTGGACTAAAATTAGCACCATAAATCCACAATTATAAAGAATATGTGGGAAACTTTAAATGCATGACAAAGTAAAATTTCATGATATATTGTAGCTTTTGAGAAAATTTTAGAAAGTTGAGGAAATTAATCACAGTTGATCAGCAATATGTACAGATAACAGCTCAATAAATTAATTCATAAGTAAAATATAAAGATCAAATAGCCCAAGTGGATAAAATGGCCATGTGTGTGAGGATTGATAAAGAATATAAAAACAGGATTAATAACTAACTTTTTTAAAACAATAGCAAAACCTAAGTTATTGAAGCTTCTGCTCATTTCAAAAGTATTTTCTAAAATAAATTATGATGCACTATTTAACCATTTTTTTTTTTAAAAAACTATTTTCACACACTTTCTGCCTCACATCTATATAAACGATTTCTGTGGAGCTCTTAATATGGATTTAGTTCTCAGGTAAAACTAAAAAAACCCAGTAGATTAGGCATTTCAGAATTAACCTAAAAACATGCATACACAAATAGTAGTAATTTTTTTGTGGAGGTTTGTAACCTTCTGTTTCAAAGTGTATTACAATCTTATTAGTATTTCTATATAAACATTTTTTTTATAACTAATATATTGTACAATACAAAAGTACCATTAACCCTCCCCCCCAAAAAAAAATTCTGATGGGTACTTTCTTCCTATCACATATATATAACTATTTTTGTTCAGTGCTGTCCCTATATACAAAATGTTTTTGCATGCCACAAGCCTTGCAGTTCCACTTACTCATTATTATCATGGTTCCACTCTATCTCACATACATATTGTCATGCTAAACCCTCCACCAACAGGAATGCTACACAACCACCTGATGCATGTGGATCCCTCTATACAATTCTACTGAACTATCGTTTTGAGTTTAGGCAGAAAAAGAAGCCCCAGTTTTCAGTGGGGAAAGAAGGGTGGGAAGTGGGAAAAGTACCTATTGGAAATATATTTTCAGTATAGGAAAATTATAACTTCTGATAAGGTACATTACTTCTTCTCACATATAGCTAGAATCCCACATTGAATAGGTGGACGGACCGGTGCGAGGGATATAAGGAAGCACTCTTCAAAAGCTTCTGAAGAATATCCTATACCGATGATCATTGTAAGAAAGAATCATCCTTGGGAGACCACACCACTTCTGTACCAGGTATACTCTTTGCCCGGTATGCAAAAAGGTGTCACAGACACATGCACAAAAAAGTAGGAGCACAACCAAATGGGAGAGAAAATGAAGGGATTGGAATCTGAATCACCTAAGAACATACTCTCAATCCCAATGAAGAGAGGCTGTAGATGAATTCTCTACAGGCAGTAATGTGGGGGAAAGCAAAACTGGATGTTCTCCAAAGTGTAGACTGTCTAGGGCGTATCAGACTTCATGTGACCAGTCAAGTCCAAACCAAAACCAACCAGTATCGAGAATATAACTTCCAATCAGCAATAGGAGGAGGGTCCACATAGTCTTCACTTCAATTTCCGTAGAATGGAATTATATATTGTGCAAACCAATCTGTGAAATGTGCACATGTGCACAATCCACAACTAACCAGACATCTGGGAAACTGGTATCCGAATTATGGTAGTAACAGGCATCACGTGTGAGGACTTATGTTGATTGGTCCTGCTCAAAATCCTAAACCAGTTATTGGAAACTGACATCCATGTGATGGTAGAATGTGGGATCCCAATAAAAGGGGGTGAACTGCAATGTGAAGGATTGACCCCAAAACAACATCATCTCCTAGGACAGGGCTTTACGCATTGGAGGGCATCAAAAACTACCGGATACCACCAAATGGAAGTGGATTGTCCCTAAAGTCATATGCAACCACACCCTCCAAAAATTCACAGAAGCTGGGCCTAACATCAATCCTTAAGAGCCCACCATACAGGTATGGAAAATTTTTATTATTAGTGTACATGCGCAATCTCATACCCTCAGACAAAATCTTACAGCATTGGAGGGCATCGCTAGATTCTGGTTACCACTGCGCAGAAGTGAATTGACCCTATAAATGATACGCAACCTCACCTTCCGGGTAGTCACAGAAGCTGGCCTCAACATCAACCCTCAGAGCCCACTGGACAGAGATGGTGCTCATGAATGGAGGACCAACGTCAGCTATACCAGCAGAACACCACTGCCCTACTCTCAAATAAATGTAGTTATATATTTAGTTATTTGCATAAGATCACATTCAGGAGGATATCTCCATGATTCACCACCCCAGCAGCCTCCCATACTCCACTTGAAGAACAAAGGAGGATAAAATGTGGTGGAGAATATGGTGGAATGTGCACACCGAAGACAGTGCAATGGGTGACCACAAAAACCTTGTTTTAAAAATACCACCCCTGATTTATTCAAACTAATGGATGGCAGGAATGGGCAACTATCCCCTTCTGCTTTACCCATATCCATGGGTTAGTACAGTCTGGAATGGGCACATTTATGAAGCAAATATATTGCAAGGGAAAAACCTATCAGCTATCTTGTGGAACACCCATTCTCAACAGTGTGCGTTATATGCCACAAGAATATAAATATATTTTATGATAGCAACATGGCTATAGGGTGCGGATTTGTGATGCATTAAATATATCTGGACATGCAACACTCATCACAGAGTGGGATCCCGACAGTAAAAAAGGGACATGCCCATGAATGAAAGTACAATGTGTATAAAAAAGATAACTTAACTTACTCTGTCATAGTCTTGCTGAAGTTTGAAGGATGGTGACAGGTAAAAGATGGTATCTAGATGAGGAAGAAACAGCCACCCAATGCAAATAATGGAATATGAACATATGAGTGGTAGGCCCCATGCTCGCTTAAAGAATATCTTCCAATGGATGACAGAGATGAGATGCCAGGGAAAAGGTAAAGTGCCTGACCTGAATTCAACACCTAGAACAGGTTTCAGAATGAAGAAAAGGAGGAATAAACCAATCTAATCAAAAGCCAAACCCAACTGGTAAGTGTTGAGGAGAAAGGTCACGAACAGAGGAATGTTGCCAGGGGATGAAGAGGTAGGAATGAGAACCAAGGAAGCCATGCAAGAAATGTCACAATAAAGAGCACATATGGGACATTGAAGCCTATTCAGATCAGACTTGGAATAAAGGACGCTTCCTTTACTGGCAACAAGGAAAAATTACCTTCAGGAGCTGTCAAAGTCTTGAGAATGAAAGATCGATCCAGATAAAGGAGAACATATGTGGAATGATACAGAGTGCTGGAAACATAAATAGCAAATATATCAGCCCAATGATGCCCAAAGGTAGGTCTTAAAGGACAAGTGAAAAAAAAGGAACATGAGAACAAAAGTTCAAACAGAGTTAAAGTAAGGCAGTGAGGAACCATATTGAAATCTCAATCCAGAAGGACTTCTCGATGAGGAGGTCTACAAACCTGGAAGGAATGCAACAAGATGGAGAGGATAGGGAAGGTAAACACAAAACGGTAGCAGAAAAAACAGGAGGAGGAAGTGGTACACCCAATGATGTGTGGCACTTGTTCAATCACCAATGCAGATCATCTATGAGTGAAGGAGGAAGGGAAATGGGAGAATCCAAGGGAACCCAAGCGAGATTTCACTGGTTGTGCAGAGTCCACTGAAGAGACCCAAGGGAATAGAAGTTTACATCCCTGAAAGCAATCAAACCCTGCAAACAGTAAGAGAGGGAGCAGCAAGGGTGTAGAGAACTGGAATCAACGAGGAGAAGTTTGGGCCTGACTGAGGTGGGAGATGAAAAAGACCCCTAAGTGGACAAGATATTGGGTAGGGGTCAGGAAAGACTTTTCTAGCTTGATTATCCAACCCACTTGAGCAGTGTCTGAAAGAAGAAGACAAGTGTGAAGGGAAGACTCCATTTTGAAATGAGCTAACAGAAGACAGTCATAAATGCAACAACCAAGCATGTACAAGTTGGACAACAGCTTTGACCACCCGAAAAATGACACACGGAGCTGAAGCAAGCCTGAATAGCAAGGTGCAAAACTGGTATACAACACTGTGATGGACAAACCGAAGATGGCGTCTGCACTGATGAGAAATAGGAATGTGTAGATAAGCATTCTAGACATCTACCTTGGTCACCCACAATTCCAGAGAGAAAGCCCACCATAGTGTGAGAAAAGACTCCACTGTAAAATGAGGAAGATCCAGAAATTGATTGAGGAGGACAGATTGATCCCAGGATGCCAGTCCCTGGTTTTCTTGTGACCACAAACAGCCTGGAGAAGGATGGCTGACAGGCTCAATAGTTCTGTGTAATAGGAGAGTCTGGACCAGCTCGTTCAGAGTTTGACTGGTTATAGGATCCTAAGGTAATAAAAAGGATACGAGTACAGAAAACAATGGGGTTGGGAAAATAATTGGATGACAAGTCCTTCTGATAAGACCTGAAGAACCCAATGAATGGTAAGGAATTCCCACCATATTTAAACAAAATTGGTCAAATGAGTCCCCACTGGACTGGAATCCACAAGATAGTCACCAGTACTGCTGGCAATGATGTGACTTGCATCTATAAAAATGACAAATGGTGGAATCCCTAGTGGGAGTAACAGATAAAGGACAGGAGGGTGTCAGATGTGGAACAGGTGCTTGCAAGGGCTCAGGTTGAAACAAATGAGCAATCAAGGATGAAATGATCAAATGTTGCCTCACAGAATCCACACATGATTCCAAAGTTACAGGAATACAGTTGACAGTATATGAACCTGGAACAAGACAGTGTCCCTTCCAGAAGGTCCCAACAGCAAAAAAAACAAATGTGAATAGAGAGTTGAGGAGGACAGTTGTGCCAATGTAGAGGTAATGAGGGAAAAGATATCCCCTGAAAGTCCTTCAGGATAGTGTTGGAGTGCCTCAGAAAGGAGGTGTTTAGTGGAGAAGAGTCATAAGGATAAAATGAAGGTGGGAAAGCTATGACTGAGATAAACAGACAAGACTGTCAGGGTCAGCCTCCCCCCAACATAGAAGGCAATGCATGCTAGCACCAGCTCACAACTGAGAAGCAAATTGCTCAGCATGATTTCCTGACATAAGGAAAAGGAGGAAAAACAAAATACTGAGAGGAAGAAGAGTCATATAATAAGGAAGGAACAGGATTACTGGAAATCATGCAAATTGATAAAATGGAACACATCTGAGAAATCATGTCTAAAAAGGCTGAATTAGGCCTGGCAGATTACACAGGAGAGACTACACAGATTACACATGTATTCCTTTACTGCATATGACAAAAGGTTTTAGTGTCTTCATTGAAAAATTGATTAAATTACTTTTTGTTTACGTTATACCAATTAGAATAGCATAAAATCTTAGCTAATAATCCATATTTTAAGAGTATACAAGTTTTAAGTTCTTAATTCTACAAGGATAAAGTAATTCTCGATAAAGTACGAAATTAAACATAAATTAATCTCTATAAAATCGTTATTGCTCAGACAAACCATAATTTTTATAGTCTTCAATTTT
>NW_013666879.1:102474-122247 GCF_000517525.1 Limulus polyphemus | reverse complement strand
AGCTATCAAATAGAAAATCAGACCCCTCCTGCCACATCCTTCCCTTCACAATTCGTTGATAGTTTTCTCTTACGTTTCATTATATATATTACTTATAACCAATAGAAAATCAAGGTTTTCATCTATCAAATGACATATTGTATAACGTTGTATTTTGAACAGAATATCATCAGTTTCACTCAAAGTACATGATTCTTTCCCATGGGAAAGTTAACGACTAGCTTGGATGAATTTGTAATGGCTCTTGTCACATAGTTAGAAAGCCAGGTCAATTTTGAAAGGTAAGGGAATTTGTCTACTTTTTGCATGTCAATAGTTCTATATTCTTTGGTGCATTATTTAATTAATTAATTTATTCTTTATTTATTATTATAAAATAACTAAAATGTAAAAATATGGATCTTTTTAAGTTATTTAAGACTAGATTAGGTAAAATAAGTAATAATAATAATATAATTGAAATGGTTCATGAGGAACACACACGAGCAGCCCATAACAGCTCGTGAGTAATGTAATTTGATAGCGTAACGTGACCTGCACCTTATCCAAGTGATTTACACAGTTCAAAGGGCAGTAAAACAATAAAATTTAATTATTAATAGATGTATACTGTTATGAACTTAGAGCACTATATTGAGTTATAAGTATTAAGTCTATCAAGACTTTAAACGAGTACAAGGTCACATGGTCGGTCAAATTGACTGAGCCTGTATTGAGAGTTAATTGGGAGGAGGAAAAGGCTGTCAAAATCCACATAATCATGAACAGTTTCGGCACATTCAGGAGGAACTCGATCATTATCAGGAGAAGAGCTCAACTCAGATAATGAACAATCTTCCAATGAATAAAGGCTGAAAATCCCTCAGACGAGTTCCCCTGACCTGAAGCCTGTGTATGTGTGATAACAGCAGGTGGTATAACCTCCAAAGTGGTCACATTAACTTCGATATTCATCGTACAATGATGAAATTTTGAAAAATTATTCAAATAAAAGATAACTAAATTTTGCACAGAAACCTATAAAATTGAAAACAGGAGTAAAATTTAGAAATGATCTTTCCACTTTGTAAGATATTAATAAAGAAAAAAATGCATGAATAGAGCACACTCAAAACACAATTGTAGCACTGCCAAACAGAGGAAGCTACATTTTTCAAGAGACTGTGTCACACTTATTGATAGCGGGTTATTGCATGATGACTTGCATTCAAGATGCAGTGGAACCACAATAATCGTGGGTAAATGGGTGCAAAGATTGTGGTATGCAAAAAAACAAAATGTCTACAGAGGGCAGCACTGAACAATACAGCTATATATGTACCGTATCAGAAATACAGAGTAATTTCTCTGGTCACTAGTATGCAATGGCAAAAAAATGTGGCATTTGGTTAACATACATATGAATAGTTCACGGAAACCCCAAATTGTACATTCCTCACTGAGAAATTGAGCAAAAGACCTGCAAAGAATATTTTTGTACTAAATCCCATGTAAACTGCTCAAAATATGGCTAAGTAATTGACCAAAACCTCTAAAATTATAGATTTATTTAACCTTTTGAACCCCCTAAAAGGATAGTCAGGAACCTCTACTCCGAAAAGTAGCAGTACAGGCTATATAACAATGAAGAGTCCTGACTGGACACAAAAGCCTATCCAGATCCAGTTGAGGGTAAAGATGAGAAATAGGAGAAACCACCCTTCTGAGTTTCTGAAATCTTCTGGAGAAAGGAATGATCCAAATAAAGGAGAAGATAGGTAGGTGATAAAGGGTGTGTGAAACATCAATGGCAAACAAATCCGACATTTGACGTTCACAGGCTTAGAGAAGAATGAAATATATTTTAAGAGAAAGATGAAACATGGAACATGAGGAAAGTGGTTCAAACAGAGGGGTCTGATTTTCTCTTCGATAGCTCTGTACCCAAACAAAATTGAAGATTATAAAAATTATGGTTTGTCTGAGCAATAATGATTTTATAGAGTAATTTATAATTAATTTCGTATTTTTTGAGGAGTGGCGGATAAAATAGGGATGATGACATGCTAAGAGAAAATGTGTCCCATGGGTCACAATTGTGGAAATTCAGGATTTTTTTAAATATTGCCTTTTAGAATTAAGAACTTAAAACTTGTATACTTTTAAAATATGGATTATTAGCTAAGATTTTATGCTATTCTAATTGGTATAACATAAACAAAAAGTAGTTGAATAAAACTTTGAGTGTAAGATACTAAAACCTTGTGTCATGCACAGTAAAGGATAGCTGGTGTGATAGGGTTAACTGGTAAATACTAATATAGGAACTGGGTTGAATGAAAGCAAATTAAGTAAAAAAATAACCACTTCATGAGGAAAACATCAAGCATTAAGCACATAAAAGAGCATGCCCAAACTCAAACACTGCCAAACGAGAAGTGATAGTTTGGTAGAGGAGGACAGAGGGAGTCACATGCATCATGTGAGCATATCATGTTCCTGGTGGTTAGGGGGTGATGCATGATGATTTGCATGAGAGACATGTTGGAATATAGTAATTCTAATAGGAAAGAACAGAAGGCTTGTGGCATGCATAAAGAAAAAGTTTGCATATAGAGGGCAGCACTGAAGGATAATAGCTAATCTTGTGAGAGGAGGTAAATACCTTTGTACCAAATTCCTTGTAAATTGGTCAAAATACAGTCAAGTAATTGACCCCAAATTATGCTTTTTTGAGAGATCTGCCCCCCCCCCCTAACAGAACTCAAAATGGGCAAATGTAAGTTTTTTGTATGCCAACATGTTGAGTGCATGAAAATTTATATTTGTGTTAATTTTTATCTTGAATGTTGCAAGTATGACCACACCACACAGGAGCAAAAAATATACAATTTTGGGTTTGACTTTTGGCCCCATAAAATCCTTAAACAGGCCTAATTCATAAAAATGAAAAAGGTGTCAAGGCATATTGGACCAAAGTATAACACTGCCAAGTTTTAAGAGCTTTCTAGCTCATTATAACTTTTAACCCTCTGGAAACATGTAGGACAAAGTGCATGTCATAACCTCTTCACAGAGTTAAACTATTTTATTATCAATGTATGTCAATAAACTTGGCATAAAGACATAGTTTATATTTAAAATTTTCATATTACCTAAGTTTGATTTCTTTATTTCAAAAGCAAATATTTAAAATCCCTAATCTTCCCTTCACTGAATTGTGATACATTGCTCTGAAATGCACATTTTATATATTCTTTCCATCCCTATTTGAGCTTCTGAGTTTTATTACAAATTACACACACTTATAGAATAGATATTGCAAAGACAATCAAAATTTATAACCTCCAATTTTATTGCTTTACTACGATATAAACCAGAAAATCAAACCCGCATGAGACATCCAATTTTTCAAAAAATGTCAATAATTCACTTCAATATTTGCTATTAAATTATTTATAACCAACATAAGAGATTTTAATTTACTGAATTATTTTTAATGGCTAGCTTATTATGACAACAGGTTGTAAAATAATCTGCCACCAGTTTCATTCTTTGCTATTGCTGAGCCACCTCAACCAGTCAGAGAAATTATTTTAAATCACATTAGAAAGTCAGTTAGATAGCCAAAATACAGAATAAAATATAAAGTTTTGGTGAAAATTTTTTTTAATATTCATTTAGAAGGTTATGCAAATGAAATATGAAAACTATAAGATGAAAAGTTTTTATTCGTAACATGGAAATCACCTACAATTCAGACTAGTCAGAGAAGTCACAATGACAGAAGTAAATTCACAGACAAATCTAAAACATTTAATTCAAAAATCTGATTTGTTTTTGTATAGAACAAATTTGTGATGTTTACAAATAGATTATCAAATTTCATGAAGGTACATTTAGTTAATTCAGAGTTATAGGATGTAAACTTTAATAGTTATGCGATGGTCACAAGGTCAATCAAAATGACAGACTGTGTGCGGAGGGTTAAATGAAATCATTATTAATATAGGCATGCCTACTGCAGATACAGTCATATCTACATATACATAAATATTAAAAATCTAATCACATTGCAAAATTACTTTGAAATTTATATAAACATCAAAAACAAATCACTGAAATAAGAGCCTTCCCATGAACATAGAATCCTTCACTTTCTTACAGTGGAAGTTATACAATGTTACATTTTACCGATACTTAATAAGCCAAAAATGCAGTGATAACTCAAAAAATGTATTTGGTCTAACCTTTATAATAGTTAAAATAGTGCCCAAAAAAAGCACTCATTGTAATGTACATATATGTACAAAAGAAATAGATGCTTGATTGAAACTAAAATCTTAATTACATCTACTAAACTGTGCTCTTTTAAAAAATATAACTATTAATAGTATTAGCTGGTTACCTTTTTACTTTTAACAATTGGCCTTATTTAGTTATTAGGATTGACTCACTTGCATTTGTCTGTTACACTAATATCAGTCCAAGAACTTAGTTTATATTTATCTCCAAGTTAACCAGGAAACCCAATCAATACACCTCATCAGTATCAAAACAGGAAAATATAATGCTAAAAAACTTACAAAGTGAAAAACATATGCCATGTTATGAAGTTCAAATCAGGCCAAAACAGAATCTATTAGTATTAACTAACTACTGCCTATACTTTGGGCCTAGTAAGTTGTAATACTGTATACTAATTACTAGTAGTACTTTGTGTGGTTTTGAATTTTAGTGCTAAAACAGTTAGTATTACTATTAGTTACACAGGAGTGAAACTGAAAGCAAGGAACTACATCATAAAATGGAAAAATATATATATATATATTTATATGTTAAAATGTCCCTAACTTAAAGAAAAACTTAAAATCCTGTATTCACTGCTGTATGCACAATCCTTACAAATGTTGGTCCAGTTTTTCTCTCTTCATTTTTTTTCTTTTCGCCATCTTGAGATTGTTCACTACTATGGCTGTGACAAGCCTTAGTCGCTTCACATTCTTTTTGTGAGGCTTCTTGCATCTTTTTGAACATTTCGAGAAAACTTCCATCATTGGCATACATATTTAAATTTGATGGTCTAGACGGATAATAGTTAGTATTGTAAGTTAAGATATTTGCACTAAAACTGCTTCTGCTGTCTTGATTATCATAACTAATTTCCCCATCAGAACTCGAGCTGCTTTCACTACTGTTCTCCATCTTGGAAATAGAACTTTCGAAATAATATTTGCTTACAGCTGGTTATATTTACGGAATCGAACCAATCAGCGCTTGCTTTACTGCTCACTATTGCTAGTATTAGAGCATGGCATCATCGTCTGGCAGTAGATCCATATTACGTATGATTATTAAAAACTTTATTGAGTCAGTAACTCCTAGAAAGAGAAGAGGTGATTTTGTCGGAAGAGATAATTTTGGAAATAAGTATTATGAAATACCTCCTGGTAAGTTTTGTAAGTATATATAAATATAAAGCATTACCTGTTTGGCTTACAAGTTACAGCTATCACTCAGTATCAGTTTGTAACAAACTTACATCAGTACGCTAGAATTTAGAAACCCTACGCTACAGAATTAGTCGTAACGTAGTGCCTCTACCACTGTACCATTATAGACATTTGAAGTTAAGTGCTACATTACTATAATAAGTTTGAATAGTACATAATCCATCTTTCCTTTCTTTAATTTCAAAGTATCTACTTAAGGTGCATCATCTGTGAGGTTTCTGCACTTAACTGAAATGTGACTACTAATCTAAGTGGTTGAGATATGAAAACCGTAAGGTAATCCAGTTTCTGCATCTCCTATAAACATTATTGAACCTAGTACTTCTTGCATACCAGGTGAATACTCTAGTAATTGGGCTAAATGGTTAACTCACAACCTTTATGTCCAGGGCATAAAGTGACTTAATAAGTTGGTGGTGTGCCAGATAAATAGCAGCAACCATGATGTGAAAAATTACATAGAGATCCAGGAACTGCATTAGTGTTAGGAAGCTGGAGGATTTTTGGGGGTCTCGAAAAATATTAAAATGGAATGTGAGGTTCTTCATATAAGCCATATCCAAAGAAACTAATATTTTCACTTCAATGTGTTTGTTTCTTGTTTCTTAATTGTTCAATAAATACTATAGTATAGGCCAAAACAAAAAGACAAAATCTTTTTGATAAATCCTCTATAAATCTTTAAAATAAACAAAAGTACTTTTGCTTCTCCTGAAAAACTATTGAAAATTAATTTACATCCGTTTTAGTTCTACGTCTAATAAATATGCATTAGTAGTAGTAAATTAACAAACAATGATTTGTAAACATAATCGCATTTATTGTGAAACAGGTTAATAAAAGCAGACTTCTTAAGATAATAGAAAACTGCAAGGCAAAATATAGTTTTTGCTCTTGTTTTCAGGATAATTACCAAAATACTTTACTCTGAAAATCACGTATTTTTTTTACACTGTTGTTACATAGAAATATGGCAAAATGTGGTTTTGTAGGTATAGTTTAAATGTGAAGACAATTGTTAAAAAAATACTGTCTCATTTTCAGTTAAATCTGTAACATTCGACTTAACCAGGGCGACTAGTGCTACCCACATGAATTGTCATTTCTGGTAAAAAAGGAGATTGTTACCTCAAGAGCTTATCTGACCTATCATTGGAGAGAACTGTTGTTAACTTCCGTTCACAAGGTGCAGCTTTACAACTGTATTTTCCACAGACAGACCAAGTATTAGCTCATGAGAATGAGACCAAATATGGCTAGCAAGTTAACATTCTTGACTGTGCATTATGCCAAAACTGCACATATAACACTTGTATAACTTAAGAATTTGAAAAATTCCAAAACTAAAATAAGAAGGTATAAAACCCATGATTTGCCTGTATGCTGCACTAGGATGAATCTTGGGATGGCAGGGTTATCTTATAAGGATGGGTTAAGATCTCTTAACTTACTTTCTTCTGAGAAAAAAAAGTTAAGAGGTGATCTTACCAAAATCCAAGATTATCTGAGGAATTAATGGATAAAGATATCTTTTTTTTTCTGATATGGTACATTACCTCTTCTCACATGTATAGCTATTCTCGTTCAGTGCTGCACTTTATATGCAACAATTTTTTCATATATGAGAGACCTTAAACTTCCACATACCCCATGATCAATGTGGTTAAACTGTGTCTTGCATGTAAATCATCATGCGATAACCCTCCACCAATAAGAGTGCAACACACCCTCCTGTGATGCATATGACTCCCTCTAGTCTATTCTATCAAACTATCTCTTCTCGTTAGGGAGTAATCTTGTGCAGAAGTTTTTTATTTTGTTCTCTTCATGTGTTTTGCTTTGATATTTCTGTAAAGTAGAGATTTCATTTAAATATTTTACTGCAGTTTGTTTTCTGTAGTTTTAACATGATAACTTACCTTTGTTTGTTCTTTTTTGAATTATTTACCATTTATAATGAATTCTGAAGTTCATGTTACTACTTTTGAGTTTCTTCTACCTACTTGCAGCACAATTACACAGGCTTCAGGTCTGTGGACCTGAACTGAATAATTTTCAGCTTTAATTCATTGGGAGATTGATCATTATAGGAGTTGACATTCTTCTCCCGATATTAGTTGTCTTCCTTGTGTATCTGCTCAACATGTTCATAATGAGGAGGGACTTTAACAGCCTTTTTCCTCCACCTAACTATGCCGTGCCTTACCAAACCTATCGTGCAGAATCTGCTAAGTGTAACTCAGCCTTTTTAGATATAATTTCTCAGGTGTGTTCCATTTTATCCATTTCCCTGACTTCTTATGATCATGTTCCTTCCTTATTACATGACATCCCTCATCAGAGTATTTTCTTTGGGGGTGAGCCTGAAAATTCTATCAGTTTATCCCCTGCATAGTTTTCCCACCTTTGTCTTACCCTTACTGCTCTCCTATGGTACTTGTCCACCATACAGTCCCTTTCTGAGACACTCCACCTATCTCCTGGGTTTTTTTAGGGACATCTCTTCCCTAATTACTTCCACATTGGCACGACTGTCCTCTTTGGCGCTATCCCTTCACACCTGGTTTCTTTACTGTTGGGATCTTCTGGGGAGGGATGTTGTCTTGTCCCATGTTCATATACCATCCATTTATCTTTGGAACTTATGGATGGCTCCTTTTCTGCATTGGCCCATTTTTGGTGATATTTCTGAGGCTTTGGAATTGCATGTGGAATTTGTGAGGCTACATTTGACCTTTTTATTTTTGGTTACTCGTTTGTCTCATTCTGAGCCCCTACAATCTCCTGTTCCCATTCCCTGCCTTGCACCCTCCCATCCTTTACCTGTTTCTGGCACTGGAGGTTGAACTATGCCTTGTGTTTCTCGATGTAGGATTCATCTTTGCCAGCAGCACTGGTGACTATCCTTTGGGTTCTGGTTCAGTTGGGGCTTGTTTGACTGTTTTTGTTTAACCTTGGGTTATCCAGGTCTTGTCAGAAGGACTTTTCATCTGTTTCCTTTCTCCACCCTGTTTTATCCTCTACTGATATCCTTTATGTTACCTCTGGATCTTACTACCAGGCAGCATCGATCTGAAGCAGTGCAGATAGTTATCAAGCCTGTTAGCCAACCTTCCCTAGGTTTTTATTCCAGGCTTTCCCAAGATAGCTGGGGAATGGCATCCTGTGATCGATCTGTCCTGCCCCAATCGGTTTTTAGATCTTCCCAATTTTACTATGGAGTCTTTTTTTCATACTGCAGTGGGCTTTTTCTCCAGGATTGTGAATGACCAAGGTAGACATATCGAATGCTTATCTCCAAATTCCTATTTCTCATCAGTCACCATGCTATCTTTGGTTTGTTCACCACAGGGTTGTTTATCAATTTAGTGCCTTGCCCTTCGGGCTTGCTTCAGCTCTGTATGAATTTTGTCGGGTGGTCCAAGTATTTGCCCAACTTTTTCATGCTCAGGAGTTGCATTTCCACCACTACATGGACAATTGGCTTCTGTTAGCTCATTCCAAACTTATCAACACACACACACACACATCTGCTGTTGATATAAGCAACTCAGGTTAGTTGTATTCTCAAGTTGGAGAAGTATTTCCTTTTGCCTACCCAATATCTTATCCACTTGGGTGTATTATTCAATAACCATCTCATTAGGCCCAACTTTCTCCACTTCGTCTCTTTTTGATGGGGCTTTCAGTTCTTCATGCATTTACTGCTACCTCTGTTTCTCAACACGAAGTTCTGTTGCTTTTAGGGACTTGGGCTTCTATGGAAGCCCATATCCCCTTGGATTGGGCACATATGCAGTCTCTTCAGTGGACTTTGCATGACCAATGGAAACTTGTCTAGGATCCTTTGAACTCTCTCATTACCCTTCCTCCTCCCCTTTTAGACGATCTGCTTTGGTGGTTGAACAAGAACAACACATTGTCAGGTTTATTGCTTCCTCCACCCTATCCAGATTTGTATCTATTCACAGATGCTTCTCTCCATGGTCAATCACTCGGAGGCTTCTGAACAATGGTCTCTGGCTAAGAAGTCTTACCAAATCAACATATTTGAGCTTCTGGCAGTACAGTGTGCTTTGGATCACTTTCTTCCTCTTGTACCGAATTAACTTGTCATGATCCATCCATATAGATCTCACAGAGTGGTCTCTTGACCCTCAGGTTGTCCATTGGCTATGTAATTGGTGGGGTACTCCTCATCTGGATGCATTTGCCACTTTCCTCAACACCATGTTACCTTTTCTTTTGTCTCTGGTTCCTCATCCTCAGGCCCCAGCTGTAGATGCTCTCAGCCAGGATTGAACCAACCAGTACATTTATGTTTATCCTCCCATATGACTTCTTCCCAGGGTGGTTTGAATCATCCATGCCACTTTGTGTCAGATCCTTCTGATTGCTCCTTATTGGTTGGCACAACCTTGGTTACTTCAACTCTGAACTCCCCGTCTTTTGCCTCTTCCTCTCTCACTATCCCTATTAGGTCAATTTTGGTCACCGATCTTTCATCCCACATTTCCTACCTTATTTCTTCATACCTGGTATTTATCAGATCCCTGGCAAGGAGATCTGGATTGTCTAGGTCTGTCGCTTCCTTCTTAATACAGTCCATTTGCGTTTCCTCTATGGAGATTTATCCTCTGTTGGTCTTTGAGTTAGGGTTTTTTCCCTTCTCGGCCCACTGTTTCTTTTATTATGGATTTCCTAACATGGCTGTTTGATCATGGGACTTCTGTCTCTTCCATAGCTGATTAGCAAACAGCCTTATCATACACCTTCCATTTTTCCCAGTACCATTTGGTGTTTTTCTATCCTCCCTTTTGTTACTTTTCTTCCAGATTCATAGACCTCCTCACTGGGCAGTCCTTCCAGATTGGATTGTCAGTGTTGTTCTTCATTGCCTTACTTTACTTCCATTTCAACTTTTGCCCTCATGTTCCTTGTTTCAATTATCCCTTAAGATTTATTCCCTACTCTTGTTAGTATGTTGGCATCTTTGTTCAGGTATATTTATTATTGAACTTTCTCACACACTGTACTATTCCACATATGTTCTCCTTTATTCAGATCAGTCTTTCCCCCCCATATCCTACCTTTATTCCCAGTCTGATCCAGATATACTTCCATGTCCGATATGTGCTTTAATTTGTGACATTACCTGCATTGCTCCCTTCCATTATTCTCGTTCCTGCCTTTTCATTCCCTGGCAACTTTCCTGTTCATGACCTTTCTCCATCTAGCCTTAACAGGTGGGTTCGGCATTTATTCAGTTGGCCTATTCATCCGTGTCTCCTTTTTCCTGAAATCTATTCCAGGTATTGTCGCATCAGGTCCGGTACCTTACTACTTCCTTGATGTCTCACCTCCATCGTCTGTTGGAGGCAATTCTTCAGTTGAGCATGTGGACTACACCTTATATATAATTTTTCTTTCAGTGACAAATCCCTTTTTCATTTCAGATCCCACTCTATGTAGAACATTGCCTGTCCAGGTATATTTGTTATGGAGGGTGGTGTTGTGCTTCAGCTTCATTATGGTCCTATCTGGGATATGATGTTGCACATATCTACGAATAAATATGCTCTATCTCCATGCAGTGGGTCCCAGAGGTTGATGTTGCATGCAACAACTGTGCAGTTCTATCTGGAGGGTGAGGTTGCTTATATTTTATAGATGCAATCCAGTTCCGTGCGGTGGGACCGAGGTTGCTATTAAGCTCCAACCTTCGAGCGGTCCTATCCAGAGAATGATATTGCTTTAGTGTAGATCCATCATATTGCAGTTCATCCCTTCGATTGGGATCCTTCGTCCTACCATTACTAGGATGTCAGTTCCCAGTGAGTGGTTTTGGATTAGAGCTGGACCTGTCAGCATAAATTCTCACACGTGTTGGTTGTGTTTCCTCTTCCTCACTCAGTTTGGTTCAGGATCTCCACATCCAAGCATTGTGTTCCAGAGTCTGATGTTGTGCTCAGCTTCTGTGCTGTTCTATCTGGAGGATGAAGTTGCTATATATTTACTATATATTTACTTGCTTGCAGTGGGACCCGAAGGGTGACATTTCACTCTGGCTTCTGTGCGATCCTATCCAGAGGATACTGTTGATTGAGGAAATGGTTCTTCCTCTTACATTCCACCTCAGGGTGTTTTCACTTCCTGAGGCTGATGTTGCACAGTGGGGTGCCAGTTTGATTGAGTTTGATGTAACCTGCCACAATGGCACATCTTTTTGTCATTTGCATGTGAGAGTTTTGGATAGTGGTTTGTTGTGGATTTGCGCACATGCCCATTTTGTAAATCTGTTTGCACAATATATACTTCCATTCTACTTAATTTGAGATGGAGACTATGTTGACCCTCCTCCTACCAGTGGTTGTACATTTTTTCCAATACCGCTTCGTTTTGCACTGGAGTTGACTGGCCGTGAATGGTCCGTCGCACCATAGCCATTCTACACCTTAGAGCACATCCATTTTAGCTTTACACACATTCCTGTCTGTAGATGGTTCTTCTACAGTTTTTTCTTCACAGGATTGACATTCTGGTATATTGTGATTTGGATTCAAACCCACCTGGTTTTTCTCTCTCTTTTGGTTTTGCACCTCCCACTTTCTGCCCATACATGTGACACCAATTTCCACACTGGGTGCAGAGTATACCTGGTATAGAAGTGGTGTAGCCTCCCACGTGTGTTCCTCTCCCAATGAGGATCACACTTCTTGGGTGTTATTCAGACGCTTTCATAGGATATTTATTTCTATCCCTCATAACTGGTCCCTGCACTTATTCATTGTGGGATTTTAGCAATTCATGTGAGTAGAGGTAATATACCTTATCTGAAATTATTATTTTCTTATACTGAAAATATATTTCTGGTATGTACTTACTTCCTCTCAAACTTCCAACCATTCCTCCTCGCAGAAAACTGGTGCTTTGTTTCTGCCTAATCACGAAGTGATAGTTTGATAGAATCATATAGAGGGAGTCTCATGCATAAAGAGGGTGTGTCATACTCCTGTTGGTGGAGGGTTGTTGCATGATGATTTACATGGAAGATGCAGTTGATCCAAGTTGATTGTGGGGTACTTGGGAGTTCAAGGCTTGTGACATGCGTATAGAGGGCAGCACGGAACAAAAATAGCCATACATGTGAGATGAGGTAAGTAGTTATTAAAAATATATTTTCGGTATAGGAAAATAATAACTTCTATATTCTAATGGCAACAGAACAAGACACAAGTTTAAGACTAGAAAAATATATGCTATACTCCATCTAAGACAGTTTTAGGTTTCTAACAGAGTTATTGATTTATGGAATGAGTTGGCATTGATAGTAGTGGTTGACATCATTTTATTGAAGTTTAAGAGAGGAATTTCCTGTAAAGTATAGGGTATGTTTAAATTTACTTTCTCAAGACAGTGCAAAGACAGTCTTAAAGGACAAATGATCATTTGTTGTTTGTATGTAATTTTTAAAGATTTCAGTTCATACAACAGATCTGGCATGGCCTAGTTGTTAGGGTGCTTGACTCACAATCTGTGAACTGTGGGTTCAAATCCCCATAACTGAGTATGTTCACCATTTCAGACATGGGGGGGGGGTGTTATAATTTAATGGTCAATCCCACTATTCATTGGTAAAAGAGTAGCTCAAGAGTTGGCAGTGGATGGTGTTGACTAGTTGCCATCTCTCTAATTTATCAGTGCTAAATTAAGAAATGCTAGTACATATAGCCTTATAGTGGATTTGCACAAAATTCAGAACAATCCAAACTAGATCAAACAGGGACTGTATAATTGTATTACAGATCCTAGTAGGGGAAAGAGATATCCTGTCAGATGGTATGAAACAAAAGTTTCTGATGACTGGGAGCAAGAAATTCCCACAGAATGGGAAGGTAAGTGCTTTGTATAAAAAAATGTGTGATTAGTGGAATTTGATAAGTTATTAAACATCAGACATATTAATCAATTACACTCAACTAATAGATTATTTTCACAAGAGCTTTGAATAGTTTGAATAATCAAAAATAATAATAATTGGAAACACTAATTTTAATTAGCTAATTATTTTGACACTAATTGATTAAGCTGAACAACTTTCAATTAATTGAAAATAAAAATGAGAAATCAGAATGGTAATATTTTGATAACTTGGTTAGTTGGAATTATCAACACCAGAAATAATCAGAAACCCTAATTTAGATCCTGACTTATTCTTATTACCTACTTTGGAAAAAGGAGAAAGGCTGCCCAAACATTCTTGAATCTAAAGAGATCATATAGGTAAAGATTCCAGTTTGAAGGTATAAAAAAATCAAATATAATAATTTTCTATTATTTCACAGTACTTTAACAATTATTATTGCATTTTTTACCAAAGGATGGGCTTTTGAGAAATTACTTTCTTAGAAAAAAACAACAAATAGTGAGAAGATTAGTTAGTATTTACTAAATATGATGAAAGAATTTTGAAAACCTCAGCTATAGCAAAGGAATACATTTAGAATATTGTATTCTTGATATATATTCGGGACAAAGGTATAATGTTTAGAAACGTATTTGTTACTTATTAATTTAATTTTATATATATATATACATTATAAATTTTTGTTTTTTTTCCATAACAATTTAATTTGATTATATTTCATCTAAGGTTTGTACATGTTGCATAAATATCATGCTGTTCTTCCTTCTAATGTATTCTCCCTTTTTTGTTAAGATTTAGCTTTTCTAAGTAATATATATGTATATATGTGTGTGTTTGTGTGTGTGTGTGTATATATTAATGTATTTTCTGATGTTTTACTGTTTTCCTGGTTATTTTCAGCATGGCTTAGAGGACGAAGAACTTCTGCACCTGGTATTGAGGTACTAACAACTCAGCTGATATTTTTCTTATAAGTTGTATATTTTTCACTCAGAAGGGGATATTGTGCTTGTAAGTTAAGTGTATTTAAAGCTTTTAAGAAAATGTATAAAGGGCTGTATATACTTATGGATTTTCTAGAATAGAAACTTGCAATTCCAATACAGTATTTCTCGTACAGCTATTCTCGTTCACTGCTGCCCCCTATATGTGAATTTTTTCTTTATTCATGCCACAAGCCTTCTGCTCACCCCTATTGGAATCAAGTTATTCCATCCTGTGTCTCATGCAAATCATCATGTGTCACCTCTTCACCAATAGGAGCATAGTACACTCATGTGATGCATGTGACTCCTTCTGTGCACCTCTAACAAACTGTCACTTCTCATTTGGCAGTGCTTGTACTCGGGCTTCTTTCTTTTTGTCTTGCTTTCAGTTTGAGTTACAGTTATTTCTCGAAGTGGTTATGATTTTTTAACATACCCAGTTTTCATGAACGTTACAGTAATTCTAATTCTGGTCACCTTTATTTAATACATTTACTGTTGTTAACTGTTGAAGCATGAATTCCAAAGTCGATGTCACCACTTTGGGTGTCTCAATTTTAATAGGTGCTTTATCACAGGCTTCAGGTGTGGGCGACCCAACAGGAGATTTGTCTATGTTTATTCACAGGGAGATTGAACATTACATGGGTCAACCTCTATCTCCAGACATTGCCCCACTTCCTCCTGCATCTGTTAAATTTGTGCAGACTAGGACTTTGATCTCCTGTTTCCACCTCCTGAATTTGCTGTGCTTTCCCATACATTTCCTGGGGATTCAGTTCGACCTTCCACGTTTTTTTCGGACATTATTTCTCAGGTATGTGATGTTTTATCCCTCACACCTATTTCTTATGACCCACATCCTTCCTTACTGCATGAACATTCTTTCCACCCCTATATGGTTTTCTCCATACATGTCCATGCTGAACAATTCGCCTCTCGGTTACACAACAGCTTTAGCATGTTTCATCCCCCATGGGTTTCTGATCAGATTGCCCTTGCTTATCATCATGCAGACTGTCCTTATCCTGACCGGCAACTGTTGGGTTCTGTTTTGCCTGTTTGGGGGGGTGGGCCCCAAATTCCTTATTAGTTTAACCCACCTTATCTCCAGGATTTACATATGGCTCCATTTTTATAGTCTTTTGTCTTTGATACAGTCTCAGGGTCTTTGGAATCTTGGGTGGCATCAGTCCAACAACAGTCTACCCATCCCCATCTGGTAGCCCGTTTGTCTCAGTCAGAGCCAAGTGTGTCATCATTTCCAGTTTCCCGTCCTTTCCCAACCATTACCCATCCCTCCTTCTCAAGGTGCCACATATTGTTGTTTTTCTCGACAATGCACAATACATCGCCAACAGTTCTGGTGACTACCCACTGGGAGCTCAACTTGCAGCCTTTCTTCATCAATGGCTCCCTTTCATCAACAATGTTTGGGTTCTTCAATTTTTGTCAGATGGATTTGAGATGACATTTGTTGCCATACCTCCCTTGTCTCCTGTACCCGTTTCTTTTCCTTCACCTTGGGATCCCATTGTTTGTCAATGTCTATCAGAGGTGGTGCAGGATCTCCTCAGTCACCAGATTTTCGAACCTGTTACCCATCATTCAGCAGGGTATTTCTCCCATCTATTTGTTGTTCCCAGGAAAATTGGGGACATGAAGCCTGTCATCAATTCATCTTGCTTCATTCACCTCACCCATTTCACCATGGAGTCCTATCTCACCCTCCAGTGGGCATTTTCTCCAGGTTTATAGATGACCAAGATGGATGTTGGTAATGCTTACTTGTATATTTGTATCCCAGCATGGTATTGTCCATATCTTTGGTTCATCCATCACGGGGTGGTGTACCAGTTTCGTGCTCTACCCTTCAGGCTTACTTCTGTGCCTTATGTTTTCTGTCAGGTGATAAGGGCTTTTGCTCATCATTTTAATGCCCTGGGGCTGCATTTCCATTATTATGTGGATGACTGGCTTCTTCTGGCAAGGAGATCTGGTTTCCCCAGTTGTGTAGCTTTCCATTTTGCTCAATCCATACATCCTTATTCCTTGGAAGTATATAAATGGAAGTGGAAAGTCTTTCACACATGGTTCCATGCTCAGGGATTTCCAGCTGCTTGACCTATTGTATTGTGGCTGATGTCTCCAAGTTTCTCACGTGACTTTTTGACTGGGGGTCTTCAGTCTCCTCGATTTCAGGTTATCGGGCAGCCTTGTCCCATACTTTTCTTCTTGTTACCATGTTAATCTGTTCCTTCCAGATTTGTCATCTGCCCAACGATCTGCTCTTCCAGACTGGGATATTAAATGTGGTCTTCCATTCCCTTATTTTACCTTTGTTTGAACCTCTTTCCTCATGTTCTATGTTTCACCTTTCCCTTAAAGCATATTTCCTTCTTCTTTTGGCCTGTGGTTTTTGACATTCTGACTTGTTTGCCAGCAACATTACTCCCACACTTTACCACCAGACCTATCTTCTCCTTTATCTGGATCGTTCCTTCCTCTCGAAAACCTTGGCAACTCGGGAGGGTAACTCATCCTTTTTGACAATTTCTCTTCCCTCTGGTTCTCATCTCTACCCTCGTCCCACTCTGGATAGACTTCTATATCTGGGATGTGTCCTTTGTTGCTATGTTGCCCACACAGCTTTCTTCAATAGTTTCTGTTCCCGACTCTTTATCCCGTGGCAGTCTTCTTCCTTTAGAGATCTATCCCTTTCTACCCTCACCAATTGGGTTCATCATTTGATACAGTTGGGTTATTCCTCCTTGTCCTCTTCCCACTGTAATTTGTTCAGAGTAACTTCTAATCAAATCCAACACCTCACCTTTTCCCTCACTTCTCGTCTTCATTGGCCTTTGGAAGAAATCCTGCAATTGGGCATGTGGATCATCCCTAACACACTCATCTCCAATTATTTACATCATATCGCAGTGGCTGTTCTTCAAACTTTGGTGTGATTCTAAGACTGGGTAAGTCTCTCTTAATGCTTGATCTTATATCAGGAGCCCATCCTTCATACAGTCCTTACATGGATCCCACTCTGTAATATCCTCCAATTTGCAATAACCAATGCAACGGAGTGAGACGTCAGCATGAAGTTTTGATTGAAAACCCTCATCCTATCCTCACGTGGATGTCGGTACTTCGCAGGCTAGTTTTGGATTTAGAGTGAACCAATCCACATAAGTCCTCACACAGGTTATGGGTTGTCTATCTTCCTCCCTTAATTTCCCCCCTCTGTGTTGTGAGTCACAGTAGTGATACATGGGGTTGTTCCGGTTCTATCTTTGGCTATCCCTTGTTATCTCTTTTTATGGGGACGTTATTGCCATTTGGAGGGTCCCGGCCTGTTTCACAGTTGGGGGAGTTGATTGCATGTGATAGACATCCTTTCATTGCTGGATGTCAAGCTCCTGGATTGATAGCTCAGAGCTAATCCTTGTGTCATACTAGGGAATCGGAGTGGTTCTCACTTCTCCGGTTCTTAGGTTTGAGGTAAAGCCACTCTGCATTCAGGGGTGCATCCTTGTTTACTCACTTTTCTTATTGTGGGATTGAGTTAAAATATCTTTCTCTGGTTAGGATCACCTTCCTACCACATTCTTTCCCACTCGGATGTGCTACTTTCATTTTCTGCCCTGATATCTTACACATTCCACACATGGACAAAGAGCATACCTGGCTCAGAAGTGGTGGGGTTCCCCTCTTTGGATCTTATTCTCTCATCTACAGAGGTATCCTTCGGACAATTTCAGGTGGTATGTCTGTTCTTCACTCACACGGTCCCTCCTCCTAATCATTGTGGGATTCTAACTAATCTTGTGAGAGAAGGGAAGTATCGTATCGGAAGTTATAATTTTCCTATACTGAAAATGTATTTCCAATAGGTACTTTCCTCTTCTCACACTTCCCACACACTGTCTTTGCTTCAGTTTTTTGCCAAACTTTGAAGTGATAGTTCAGTAGAGGTGCATAGAGGGAGCCGCATGCATCATGTTAGTGTACTGTGCTATTGTTGATGGCGAGGTGAAGCATGATGATTTGCATGAGAGACATGTTGGAATCACTTGATTTCAATAGGGGAGAGCATAAGGCTTGTGGCATACGTAAAGAAAGAGTTCGCATATGGGGGGTGAAGCAATGAACGAGAATAGCTAATTTTGTGAGCGGAGGGAATTACTTATCGAAAATACATTTTCAGTAGAGGAAAATTGTTTCAGGTAAACAGTCTGCTCAGTTCTTGTTTTACTTTTACAGTATATTTCTGTTGCCTGGATAAAGAGCTTATTATAGCAAATTCAAATTTTGATCCATTTTTGGTTTCTGAAAGGAAAATTTTGGTCTAGCTTCTGAATCTTATAAACTTTTACGAGAGATTAAAATTGTTTATGTTAGTACTTTTATACAGTTTGTTTCCATGCATTCTCCATACCTATTTTCTATAAAAGTCATTCTGGTTCACTGCAAGGAATGTTTCACATTTTATATTATTTTCAAAGATGCGATAAATGGTCCATCAATCTGAATTAGTACTTAGACTGAAGCAAACTGTTGGCTGTGATGCATCACTTCTAGAGATATTGTTGTTTGATGTATATGTACACATATGAAAATAGTTCCATAAAGTTACAAAAATATGTTGCATACCAAATATTGCTTTATTTGTAAACTGGAATTGCTTTTATCTCTCTTGCAACAATATAAAATTTATAATTTTTAAAAAATGTGTGCAGGGTATTGCTAGGTTCAGTGGATGCTTTTCACAACAGGTTAATACTTACAGGTGTGTCAGTTATTACTTGGCTTGATATGCTGATTGATAATGACAGAAAGCATATTGAACACCTTGTATGACAATTTTTGAAACACCCTAAAGCATTTCCAATCTTTTCTGAATAACACGGTCTTCAGTATGCCTCTGATGAAATTTAGTTCCCCCAAAACAAATAATTTTTAAGACATAACCATTTTAAGTATGAGGTTTTCTTTATAAGCACACTATGTAAAATAATATTATTTAAAAGTTAAATTATTACAGTAGGTATTGTTGTGTCTCCTTGTGACTATATATACTATAAGTAGGAGATGGTTTAAGTTTGTTTGTTCCTCATGGGTATTTATTCAAATGAGCTGAAATTTGTTTTGTTGGCACCTAATGCTAAACAAAGAAACTCTGTAATCAGTCAAAGATTATCAAAAAGTTTTCACAGAAGTATTAGGTCATCAAGAAATTAATGTAGCTTTTTTTAGCTGAAAAAACCCAAACAACTTATATATCAAACCAAAACACTTATTAAATGAAATAGTCTCTATCCTTATTGATGATGCTTTTTCCATCTTACAATCAGATTGTTAATGCCCT
>NW_013666879.1:101725-102464 GCF_000517525.1 Limulus polyphemus | reverse complement strand
GGCTTTGAAGCAAAAAACATGTCGATGTCCTCTTTAACACTTTCCACATTTGCATACATTTCCCATTAAAATGGTGTTGCAGCAAACGATACAGATGGTAATTTGATGGTGCCATATCTGGAGAATATGGTGGGTGGGGGAGAACTTCCCAACCCAACTCCATAATCTTATGTTGCGTCAAACATGCCACATGTGGACATGCATTGTTGTGGAGAAGAAGAACATCTTTGCGATTGATGAGTGAAGGATGTTTCTGATGAAGGGCTTGATTTAAACGTTCCAGTTACTCACTACAGATCTCTACATTGACAGTTCGCTGTGGATTGAGGAATTTGAAATGAATTACTCCTTTGATGTTCCACCAAATGCAAAACATCACTTCCTGCGGATGGAGTCCAGGTTTTGGGGTCGGAAGTGGTTTTTGTCTAGGACTGACCCATTGTTTTTGGCATTTAATATTCGCATAGAGAATCCAGTTTTCATCATTGGTGACAATTCTGTCCAAAAATGGTTCACACGCATTATGCGTCAGAAGAGACAAAGCAATGTTCACACGTTAGAAATGATTATCATCGGAGAATTTTTAAGGCACCCAAACACCTTCTTTATGCAGTTTTCCCATATTCCTTAGATTTTTATGTATTGTTTCACGAGAGAAATGCAATTTCAGAGCCATTTCACGAGTGTGTTGTCTTGGGTTAGACTCAACAAGCATCTTCAGAGCATCAATATCAATTCC
>NW_013666879.1:96865-101670 GCF_000517525.1 Limulus polyphemus | reverse complement strand
AACATTTCTATAAACTTCTTTGATATTCTTTGTGGCTGCAGAGGTATTGTTTCTCTTGTATTCAAACAGTATTACATGCCGAATGTGTGTCTCGTCGTGTGACATCACTACAAGGGATTGGAGTATAGTAAGCTTTACATATTATATAGGCTATACTAACATGACATTAGGGCAGTTCATTTAACTATTATACGTGATATATATTTTTGAGGGGGGTAGTGAAAGTGTTCCAAAACATGACATTAATTTCTTGACGCCTAATAGTAGAGACAGTAAAGTTTACCACAGCAGTGTTATTCGAACAAGCCCTCTTCAGGATCTCATTAGTTGTCTTTACCTTTGGTACAAGGTAAGTGTAATTCTATTTCACTGTGTGATTTGTATAAGCTTTACCTAACTTTCTATCAAAAAGCAAGTAGATCTAGATTACTCTTCCTTCCTCCAACTCTTAAAATCTCGTGAGCCATTACAAACCTTTCACAAAAAAGTTATTTTATGTATCTTGCAGAGCTTTTGTACTGGCAGCTTGTCTTGTCACAGAATTAATACGATTACTTACCTCTTCTCAAAGTTACAGCTATACTTGATTTGACTGCATTCTACTGCACAAATTTTCGTTCACCACCAATATAGCATTTGAGGCATTTTGGGGAAAATTACAATAGCTTCACTGGATGAAAAATATAACTTTCCTAAATATCGTATGATACACATACATGTCAAGTGAAGAAATGACATGTACATTAGCAAATGTATAGTGATGGTTATGTAGAGATGCTTGACCAAAAAAAGAAATTTATACATTAAAACAAATACTGCAATGCATTCCAATCTGCAGTACAAACTAGTAGTTTGTCTTATCTACATAAACAGATGTGATTGTAGCATAGAGAAAGGCTACAGAAAATTTGTATTATCAATGCTAACTAGTGGAAATTGAGTAAAAAAACTCACTGGTGGAACTTTGATCAGAAAGAAGACAAGGAGAAATTAACAACTCTTGTCCATAACCATTTAACAATTAGTTTTGGTTTTTAATTGAAAACATTGGAATTTACCAGTTAAACAGAGAACCTAATTGCAAAGTAAGCATGTAGAGTTAGCTGATTTATGAAAATGTAGATAAAAAATTAATGTTTTTGGATGCCAGTTGAAACCTGATGTTCATTCTAGACCTTACCAGCCCAACTGGTAAAGATGTAGATGAATGTTTAAATATTTTATATTAAAGTATTGTATGTGTTTTGAAGCTGTTTCTGAGTCAATCCTTTATTCTAACCATAAAATTCCTTGAGTTGGTGACTTGTGTACTCCACTCATGACTGCATACATGGATTTAAATAAATCTATTTGTAACTGGTATTAAAGCTGAGCTCAAAAGTCTAGCCTACATGGAGTCCCATTACACAAGCCTTGAAACTCCCTCCTAATTGCTCATGTTGTGTTTTATTTTTATCACCCATGTCATTTGATCCCTCTCCTTCCTTATTAACCCTATAAGGAGCAGCGTCATTTTATAATTCATGCCCTATTAGACCTGGCTAGTCACATCACATGTAAGTAACATCCCTCTCATCATATTTCATTCCAAAAACCAAACTAGGTGATGAAATTGTTTGGAATTTGATGACACACAACTCGCATAGTGCAGAGGCTCATGAACTTGCATATCATCATTCAGCAAACCATTGGGCCATTCAAGTTTTGTCAGGACTCTTCCCTCCTTTTCCTCACCTCCCCCCCACATTATCCCCTGTCCTAGTTTCTTTCCCTCTCTCAAGATCCCATTTCCCACCAGTATCTCACAGAAGCAGTTCAAGACCTCATCCAGTGTGACATTCAACAGGTTTTTCCTGTGTTTCCAGGATTCTATTCCTGATTTTTTGTCATCCTTAAGAAACTGGGTATTGGCATCATGTTTCTGATCTCTCCCATCTGAATTGCTTTCATGACATGCCTCAGTTCACTATAGAATCCTACCTGTCTCTCAGATGGGCTTTTCTTACAGGCCTTTGGATGACTAGATTCAATGTGTCCAACACTTATCTTCACATCCCTATTGCTTGGGCTTCATGTCGTTATCTACATTTTGTCCAGGAAGTACCTCCATTACCTCTTCCTGTCCCTCCTCTAGTAACCTCACTTAAGGGTGGTTCATAACTCTGTTCCCACACTCTGGATTCATGCGTGGCTTTCGTTTTTGCCATGTGTTTACCTCTTCAGATATTTCCCTTTTATTTCGGTCTATGTGTCTCTATAGTCCTTCATTCCACTCAATTGCCAGACTGGACTCTAAATGTTGTTTTTCATGCCCTTTCCCTTCCTCCCTTCAATATGCTATCCTCATGTTTCTTATATCACCTTTCCTTGAATATGTATTTCCTTTTCCTTTTAGCTTGTAGACATTGCCAGTCAGACGTGTTTGACATTGTAATGCACCACATTTTGTACTACAAAACCTATGGCCTTTTATATCCCGGTCATTCCTTCCTTTCCAAGATGTCAGCTGACTGCAAAGGCAATTTTACCATCACCCCTATTTCACTTTCTTTTATATCCCATATTTACTCCTGCTCTGATCTAAATCATCTCCAGTGTTCAGTCCATGCTTTACAATGTTATGTGTCTTGTACAGCACCCATCTGTGGATCTCACTCCTTTTATCCTCAATCTTACCAGTTGTTCTGTGTTTTGCCCCATCAAATCCATCATCTCTCAATGTCCTTGGCTGCTCCTTTCCATCATCCTGTGGAGGAGATTATCCAGACTGGCATGTGTACCACTCCCCACACCTTTGTGTCTTACAACTTGCACCATCTGGCAGTTTCTTGCTTATCCAGATATCATCTTTCCCCCTGTAGCCATTCTCCATACGTCAGTACAACTCTAATTGGGTAAGTTTTTTCTTTTCTTTTTTCAGGGGGCTAATTTACATGTTATGGATACTGATCTGTGGTGAGTGGTGTCTGTTCAAGTATAATGATATCCAAAATCCTTATCATTAGATGTATAAGGTCTACCACACTTACTGTTGTGATTAGATGTTCCACAAGACTGCTTGCAGGTTCTTCCTTGCAGTATATTGCATCATAAATATGTTCGTACTGGACCATATGCTCATGGACTAACATGAATAAAGCAGAAAGAGATTGCTGTCCATCTCTAACATTTTCTGGTCACCCATTGCACTTTTTCCGAAGATGTATTCCTTCAGACTTTCCAATGCATTTCTCCCCCCACCCCCACCTTCCGGTGGAGTGTGGGAGTTCTTACTACTCATCAGCTCCTAGCCACTGGGGGTTGTGGATCAGGGAGGAATCCTCCTTAGTGTGCATACTCCACTCAGTCAAGCATAAAGTGGTGGTGTTCTGCCTGTGTTCCTCCTGCCATGGGTCTGATGTTTTCTGGATTGGATTTTTCCTTTTATTTTGCAGTTAACCCCTCTGGCTTGGAACCCTCCCTCCTACTGCTGCCTGGATGTTAGTTCTTAGGCAACTGATTTTGGTTGGAGGTGGACCAGCCAACATAAGTCCTCACATGTGAGTGGACTGGGAACTTCCTCCTACCACAGACTGGATGCTACTTCCCCATTGCCAAGTTCCTAACATCTTCTGGGTGTATGTTCCCGGGGTTTCTTGCTGCAGCTTGTATTGGATTTGCACACATGATGGTTTAAGTTCTCTTCCCTTCTGGTTTCTAGACCTGAGGTGAATGGTTGAGGACCCTCTTCCTACCATAGACTAGTTGAGTTCCTCCTGGTGCCACTGGTCTAGACTGGAGTTGACCTCCCACTTATGGTCTGACATGCTCTGGCCATTCTACACACATTCCCCTTCCTTAAGGATTTGGTATTGTTACCTTGTTCTGCCTTTTGATTGTGAAACCACACCTGTTGGCTCCATGTGGGAAAAGAGTATACCTGTTTCAGTTGTGGTGCAGTCTCCCACGAGTGTGTTTCCTCTGTATAGAGAGGATACACTCCATGGATGCTCATCTAGGTAATTTTACATGAGTCTCTCCACCTGCTCCATATGGGATTCTAGCTGTAAGTAATCCTGTCGGAACTTAATATTTTCCTACACTGAAAATATATTTCTGGTAGATACCTCCTCTCACACTACCCACTTCTAGTGTCGTTTTTCATGCCTAATCTCAAAATGAAGATTTGGTTCAATTACATAGAGGGAGTCAGCTGTGATAGGAAGATTTGTCACATTCATGTTTGTGGAGGACAGTTACTTGCTTAAATGCAGCTGAACCATGTGGTATACACGTGGGGAGGAAAAACTTGCGTATTAGAGAGCAGTCAAATCAAGAATAGCTGTAAGTGTGAGAGGAGGTCAGTATATATCGGAAATATATTTTCACTGAAGGAAAATATTAACTTTACTTGATAGGAGCTGGGAAAGGTGGATAAAAGATTCATGATACAAAGGCATAACATAAAGAACAATATCAGAAGCCACAAGTGGCTATGTGAAAGAGCCATTTTTGCCCCTAAAAATGAAGCAGTAAGTGAAATAATTCTTCCATGCTGAAACTATTACCTGGCCAAACAAAAAGCTATGTATCGGTTGATACTGTAATAAATGTTGATCAGGCTGTGCACTATCTAACAGAGGCATTAAACTCTCTTGAACTTCGTGGTATTTCTCCACATAACTTTGAACTTAAGGTAGGTGTACCCATATGTTCTTCATAATTGGATCCTCCAAAACTTTGCAGCGTAACTAGCCTGTGCATCAAACAACAATTGCCACATATTTTGGAGACCACAGTCTTCACTGGAAGTTCCAAGGGTGAGG
>NW_013666879.1:80744-96855 GCF_000517525.1 Limulus polyphemus | reverse complement strand
GTCTTCATACCCATCATCCCTACAGACACACCTTTTGAATTTAAACACTTTCAGTTTCCAGTCTGTTTGTGTTTTGCCATGTCTATTACCAAGGCACAAGGATGGTCACTGAAAGTGGTTGGCTTGAACCTGTTGTCATTATGTTTCTCTCATGGACAGTTATATGTTGACTATTCTAGAGTTGGTAACCCAAGCAATCTGTGCACTATAAGGCAAAACTTTGAATGTTGTTTACCCTGAGGCATTGAGCAACTGATAATGTTTTCCTTTGTATTTAAAAAAATAGAATTTTCTTTTTTTGTGTATAGTGTGTAAACTATGATCTGCCTGTTAATTTGTCATGTAGTTTTGTAAAAGAATAAAAGCACTAAGGATTTCAAGTGGAAGAACTGATAGCTCATTGAGTATGCAACAGTTTTTGTTCTGGACAATCCTAAGAGCATTTGGCTAGTAAATTTATAAAAGCTAGCTTTGTTTTTACTGTGAAATATTAACATAACAGTATACATTCATATTTGTAAGTACATCACACTGACATCAAATTGAAATCTTGGTTTAATATTAATGAATCTTATACATTATACTAGTAAATTCTCCTATAGATTTTAAATAGTAGTTATTTGAAGCCATAGGCAGAAATCTGGATATATTCACCTAATAATAATCAATTGGCATATACAGATAGAAAAAAAAAAGTCCACAATTTTTGGCTCCATTACTGTATTTTTACCTTTTCACACTATATGTTACTTTTAATTTTAAATTTCAGGAAATAGAAATAAATGCAAGAATAATGGAAATGAAGAAACAAAAAGGTGCAGAAGTTGAAGACCAAGCTAGAAAGGTTAGTTCTGTATATAGTTTGCATTTTACTTTGAAGTTATATGAATGCTTTGGGGAGATTTTTTTTTTCAAAACTGCAGTAACTTTCAGAGGCCCTTTTCATCAGCAGAAACCTACCTAAGCTAACCTATTTGAACTTGACCCTCAGATGGAAGTACCCTTTGGATAACTATAAAATTCAAATGCATAATTTCTCAAATAACCCTTTATAGAATAATTTATGACAATCCTAAACCTGTTGATTAAACTTATTTGTCATTTTTCTATTATTATAATGCTATTAAATTTTATATTTAATAAGTCTTCTCAAAACAAAATTTATATCCTATGTGAAAATGATACATTATTAGTAATAGTGTATATAACACTCCTGTTGTACCTTTTATGTATTCTTTGAGTTAGCAAGTATATAGCAATACTGTAACAGGTTATATATAATACATGCATATTATTAAGGTAGCCACAAACCTGGAAAAGTCAGGGTATTTGAAGTCAATAAAAATTGAAAAGTTATCCCAAACATGAAAAATTATGGAAGCCTCCCTTTTTTATGTAAATCTCAGAATCTGCAGACACACACAAACCATGCTTGTTGAGCTATGCCAATTATTAGTACAAATAAAAATGTTGTATATTTTTTTTTCTTTCTTAATCCCACTTTTAGCTGCTAATATTGTTTTTTAATTTTATTTGTTAACAATAATTTATTTAATTTACTTGATAAGTTTCATTAAATATTTTTTATAAATAAAAATGTAATATTTTATTGTCTACAGTGAAGTTGCAGTGTCCTCTTCTGAATATCTTTCTCTGTAGTGCTTTAGCATGAAGTAATTCTGAAGTTTTTATTACTATTTATAACAAAATTGCAAGCTAAAGTATAGTTAATTATGTAGAGTTTTGAGAAAACATTGAAGTATCAGTGTATTGAAGATACACACACACACACACACACACACATATCTGAGAAATCTATGAACAGGTAAGAAAATTTAGAAAGTCTGTGGCCCCACTATAATATATTGCCAAATACTAATTAGTTATTTGAAAAACATAAAAGATTCTTTCTAATCTTATTTATATATAGATCAAATATTTTTTGCATAAAAAATTACAAACTGTTCTTCTGAAACTCCACCGATTATCTAGCTATACCATTATCATGTTGAAAACTACTTGACTCCCAAATAAAATTATGAAGTATGACCTTGTATAATTGTATATGTTATAATTCTGCTGGAACAGAAATGACTAAACACTATTTTTCTAGATCTCTTCTCTTTCACCATTAAAAATTGATACAGTGGTACCAATTTCTGGTACTTGATAAATAGAATTCCCTTTTTTTTTACCAAACTATGCCAGAATTTTCAATAGCTGGACTCATGCATTAATATTAAAGGGTCTGTATGTTCTAATTTAGTTCAAATATTGTTTTTAAAATAGAATTTTGAAAAGTTATTATTTAAATCATCACTACCTGTGGATGGATTTTCACCAAATTGTGCATGAAGGTTTGTTGGGTCCATGAGGAGATACATACAAATTTTCAGTTTTGCATTTTGTGTTTTTTATGGGTGTTTTTTACCACTACTTCACTACCTGTGGATGGATTATTACCAAATTTTGCATGAAGGTTCATTGGGTCCATGAGGAGATATATGCAGTTTTTTACCACTACTTCACTGCCTGTGGATGGATATTCACCAAATTTTGCATGAAGGTTTGTTGGGTCCATGGGGAGATACATGGAAACTTGAAGTTTCATGTTTTGCAGTTTTTATGGGTACTTTTGCAATTACATACAAGGGAAGCAAGTTTTCATGTTCTGAGATAACATTTCATTAATCATGAATTTACATAAGTTCCATCCAGGGGACAGGTACTCCAGCTAGTTATTTATAAATTATTAATATGTACTAAAATATATCATAATTTTGCACATTTACAATGTATCTATTTTTAATTGTATGCCTTTGGCTCTGCTCTTCAAAAAATATTAATTAAAAGGTTTTTCTTAGAATGGTACATTAAACTTTTGGTGTTAGTTGACTTTGTTCAATCTATTGTATTTTTTACTAAAGGAAAGAGAACTAAAAACACAATCTAAGGAAAACAGTGAAACCAGGGAATTACAAAAAAGTAAGTTTTTGTTTTTAGCTGAAGTCAACATTTGTCTTCAGGGATATTTTCAGTAATATCACCCAGTGGTGTTGATCTAGAACATCTATGTATGGAATTATTTTTATGAATTATGTTCAGTTGTAAAGAAATACTTTTCTAACTTCCCAACAATAAAAATGTAAAAGTTATATATTATGCTGCCTCAGAAACTTCCTTATATATGTTGAAAACAATAAATTATGTGATCACATGTAAGACCAAAGTCAAAGCTTTAAATTGTGAATGGTCTTCCAGATAAAAAATAAATAAATCCTTAAATAGTAGATATGTTAATTATTACAAAACTAAAACTCATCTGAAGATCGAGTAAGCTATCTAGTACTGCTTTGGAAATGGCACAGTTATATTAAAGTTGTATTAAAAGTCATATGTTGAATAGGTTCGTGTTGGTTAACTAGGAAAAGATAATTTAGTAAGTATATACTCATACAAACTAATGTAACATTTCAATGAAATCAAACTTATTAAAACAATCAAAAATAATTAGTTAAGAAAAATGAAAGGTTGTGCTTTATTTAATTCACTTGATGAGTAAAAATGTATTAATTAAAATGTTCAAATTGAACCAGATTTGGTTAAAAGGTTCAGTGTCATTCAGAGATCAAGTTGGTCAAGTGTTACCCAAAGATTAGTCAAGTTGGTAACATATACTATCATCCAAAGATTACAAAGTGTGGTTAAGTATCATGTGGAGATTGGTGAAGTTGGAATAGTTTTAGTATTAGTCAAGTTGATTTAAATAATTGTTCATTTTAGCATATAAAAGTTAAAGCAGTTGGTTAACTAGCCAAATTTGGTTAAAGCTACAACCCTACTACTGATAAAATGGAAATTGAAGGATCTTCAGTCTTATTCCATTTTTAAGTGCAATATCAGATATCAAAGAATGTTTTAATAGTGAAAGTGTAATATACTTTAATTTTAAATTATAACAAATTGTTGCCTATTTAATCTATAATTTTTCATTTTAGCTCAAAATGTAAAGACTAGGAAATTTATGTTACAGGATTTCCTGCATGCTTTGCAATACTTTTTCATGTAGAAAAGGCTGAAAGATAATAGATTTAGCTAAAATATTCCAGGTATAAAATCTTCGTTAGGTTACTGTTACATTAAAAATGTAGTTATAGTAAACGAGTTATTAGCTAGATACTATTATCTTGAGTAGATCTACAAATATAACATAAACATAACATAATATTAAAGAGAAATAAAAATAATCCAAGAAGCGACAATTCACTGAAGTTTTCTAGTTTGTTTTTTAAGCATTGGAGTTTTTTGTATAAAGTACCACTACTCTGTTTAAAAAAAAAGTGATTTACAAACCAGTGTAAAAATGTAAATTCAAAATGTTATGGCATACCAAAACCTGTAAAGTCTTTGGTAGACAACAGGGTAAAGTGATAAATAGACATGGAGGTTAAAATTCTGTTTTTGCAGAACACTCTTCCTTGAAATAGATTAAGATTTTAATCATTATAGTACAATGAAGAATCCCTTCAATATAGGTTCCTATTGGTTAACATAAACTAAGAATATTTATTAAAATACCTTTTTTCTTTCTCTAAAATATAAATATTTTTTGTTTTGCAGAATCTTTTCCAGTATATGAAGATTATGAAAAAAATCCAGGTGATTCCTTTGAAAAAATATCTAGAGATAAAAGATGATACCTTTTTAGGCTTAATATTTGGTTGTACTTGCACATATAGTCTCTGTTGATAAGATAAATCAATAGTTCTTAGATTTTCAGTTAATAAATTTGCTTCGAGCATCTCTAATAACTTGTTCTGCCTTATTATTGGATGATGTTTTCATTACACTTTAAAAAACCTTAAAGAATCATTTTATTTAATTGTATGTTTATTTATAAACTCAAGTGCCAAACAAATCCAGTGTAATTACCGTGCTTCATAAGTTGTAATTCAGGATATAAGGTTTTAAATTGAAAAGTGTTTCTAAGTTACATGTGTATTTTCAAATGAAAAGTACTGTAGTTTATTAAGAAATAACTTCTATTTTGAACTAACACTACCATACTTAAAACAGTTATAAAAATCTAAACTTTATAACTTGAGGTATACATGAATCAAAAACCCAAAATTTCAATTAATACAGGTTTACACTCGTTTATCTGCTCAATCCTCATTATGATAAATAAATCAAGTTACTTGTGTAAGATCAATAGATTCTCACAGTTGGATGTTCTATATTTCTAAGTATATGGAAGATTGAGAGCCATACAAGTTAAATGTTTATTGAAGAAAACTGCACACTCATTCCAAATTTTATAGTGGCAATTTCATTTAACAATGTAGTTTAAAAAAAAATTCGTTATGATCTTTTCTTTTTCAAAGGGTTTAAATACCTTGAATAAGAGCAAATCACAGGTTGGGCATTGTGAATCAATTATTTTTTATACTGGCATTATTATTTACTTCTTTTCATTCTATGTCTTTCCTATCTAATTTACTTTAAAATTTCTATTACAAGAATGTTCAATAATAATGTACAGGATCATTTCGTTTGCTGTTTATTACTTATGTTCATTACGAAAGTTACTGTATTAACTTCATGTCCCAAATTAAATTATTAATAGAATAATATTCAACTTTATAATAACATATAGAAACAAAGATTTATATCTACAAAGTTTACTATATATACATACACACACACACACACATATATATATAGTTCTTCATATTGTTTTCTGGCATAATCTAACATGTTTATACCTTAGGTCATCTTATATTTTGTTCTGTGTTTTATGGTTCTTCAGTTATGGTAAAATGTTAAATACTCTAAGCATTTTGAATATTCCACACAAAGATAATATATGAAAAGTTACTATTTTATAGTTGCTGCACGAATGGTAGAAAAATCTTATCTTGTATGTGGGAACATTTCTTGTTTTGAATGAGAGGCAGTGAAATTGTGTGTGGAAACTGTTGGTTTGGTCTATGTTGAATAATATCTAACCACTGGTTGTATGATATTAAAATTTTTTCAGACCCCCAGGATTTTGACAGACAAAGAAAATGATTTAATTTAAAATATATGGTTATCTAGACTTGAAACACATGGCTGATGTTACGCTTAATGATTTGTTGTTGTTTTTTCAATAGGCTTTCTTAAAAAGCTGTTATATTTCAAAAGAAAGTTTGATATAGTGCAACCTACACATAAAGAAATTTCTTTTGTTAACCTTCAGTGAATACTGATGTTGCTTAATAATGCTTCTTTAGCATAAAGTTAAGTCAACACAAACTTAAATCTCAACATAAGAGTAGGATCCTTTCTTTTTATTTATAATGATAAAATAGATAAAGCAGACCATCATCTTCTCTTAGTAACATGCATGCATTGTTCTTTTAACAACTATTGTTGCTGTTGGCAAGCATATCAGTACGTCAAATTTTCCTTATTTGTGCTATTGGAATCACTTATCATCATCACACCACATTTACATATTTTGTTCTGAAGACTACATTGTATCTCTTTGATGAAACTAAATGTTTTCCTTGAGCGTGCCATAGAGAGAAATGTGAAATATCTTTAAAATTTTCAGCCAAAGTTTCAGGAATATGTACTAATATATAACTAAATGAAACAATTTTTTTTATTGATTCATCAATCACTAACACTCAAAAATTTAACAATAAATGAACCACAATGTTTTGCTCATTTAACTTTGGTTTAAGACTGTTAATCACTTCTTGTGCACTGTTGGTCCTAGAAATTATTTTAAACCTTTTTCTCTTTATGGGTTCATTACATTCATTCAGCACATTTCTTAAAACTTGAAAAATGACACATCTTAAAGTAGTATGTGGTTTTTTGAACACCTTGTGGCAGAACCAATATAACCTAAAAATACTGTAATCTGCATACAGGCCTAAAATGGTATATTCCATTTTGGTATCATAGAATGTTATGTATTGTTTAAATAGTTTTGAATTACTTGCTTTATGATGCCTAGTAGAAAAGCATACTTCAGTAGGAATTCCTTATTATTTTTTAGGTCTGTGAAAAAAAAAATCATATTTACTTATCTCTTATGCTCATTGAACCAGAATTTTCTTAAAAAACAATGGTATGTAATTAGCAAAATTAAAATATAGCCCTGCGAGTGTTCTTATGCAAAATTTCATATTTACCATTTTTATTATGAATGAAGAGGTCTAAGAATGAAAGTTGGTGGTTATGCTGATGATCAACAGTGCCTTTCACAGTTCAAGTCAGTATATGACTGAAGATATGTAGATGATACCTTTATCTTCAAAGAAGCTTAAAATTTTGAGTTTTTAAGCTATCTTAACAGTAGACAGCTTAATATTGAATTTATCTTCTAGCGAGTAATGGAGCTAATCTAGTTCCCACAGCAACACCATCCACTTGGTCATAAATGAAATGGGATTCTTTGGTGACAAAACTCGTAATTGTGACAATTTGTTCAAGAATTCTCAATGTTGTTGTTTTGATACAAAGTGCATACATTTATTGTCCCTTCTTGCAATATGTTAGTATAAAAGGACTATATCAAACCTAGTTCAATGAACACCATTTTTAAAATTCAGATGTTTCCATTTCTTGAGAAAACTCAAAACTGTTTTCGATAGTATATTCATTTCTAATTAAGGGTTTTAGCAATTTGCCCCAAAACACAGCTAGTTCATGATGATACATGCCTATGTCAGGCACTATTGGTCTAACATGTCATACATTATTTTATGAATGAGAACCAGTTAGTTTTATTTTACAACTTATAGGTTTCTTCAACTTAATTACTATGATCAGTTTTGAGTAAAATAACCCCACTGTTTCCTTTACTGGGTTTGACAATTACAATATCAACATTTGAACTTAAACTTTTATGGCCTGAAATTCCTCCTTGTTAATATTTTAAGGGTTTCTTCCAGAGTTGTAATCATTAAACAATGTTAAGGCAAAACCATTTATTTGAATTCTTATGTCATAAAAAGATTTACTGCTTTCCTGCAATGTCATTTGCTTAGACAACTGCTGCTGCAACAACTGCTCAAAAGTCATTGGATAAAACTCATATTTAATTTTATTTATTGGAATGGCAAATTTAAATAACAGGCCAGAAACCATGATTCATCATTTTTATTTTTGAGATCAATACACAGTTTCAGCATAAATATTACATGAAGTTTATTAGGTGACCACCATGCAGCATTATACAAAAGAAATTTCAAACGTATATCTAACTTTTAATTAACTCACTAGAACATCATCATCTTACTATAATGGATATAGCGTGTATGTCAGTATCTATGTATGTGACCAAAACTCCTGCACCATCTATTTAATGGCACCACAAACAAAAACCCATAAAAATTTCACACTTTGGTATTCAAGGTTCAGACAGTTAGAAAAATAACTATGGTACGTGCAACAACCATTTGTTTATAAAAGAACAATTTTAAATAAAAGTACTCTCCTCACAACGAGAACATGTCTTTCACTAGGACTGTAGGCGAGGTTTGATTACATCTTTATTGATGTAAATTTTTAAATGTATACTGAGAAACCAGAGTTCTTAAAAAAAACTATTATTTTTTTCAATAAAAGGTATTTTTAATACATAAAAACATTAGTTTAAATCAGTAAAATTTATGAACATTTTGAGCTCTGTACATTGAATCATTTTGATGCAGCGAGTTGCGTATGAGCACAATCTGAACACTTTTTCTGCAGTATTCCCAGAAAAAGTTAACTTTTTCTAAATTTTTTTCAATGAGGTATGAATACTACGATTAGTAATTACTAGCAGAAACAGTGGCATTTCTGCTAGCATCTTTAAAATACATTTATATGGTTTTATAAAATAGTCATGTAAACACAGAAATAATTTAATAGGTAAATTAACAATGTCAAAACACTGAAGACTTTTATAAATATAAACTTACTCAAAGAGATATGTTTATGGATTGTATATGCATTTGAATTAGGTTTTTGACATTAAATGCAAGAAATCCAATAATGTTGGTACCAATGTTCTATTTGTTTCACTGGAGTTTTGCAAACATCTCATTTAAAAAAATGCCCCCTGGTGGGACAGCTGTAAGTCTTCAGATTTACAATGCTAATATCAGGGGCTTGATTCCCCATGGTGAACACAGCAGATAGCTCAATGTGGCTTTGCTATAACAAAACACACATAGAATTATACATGGACTTTTCACTACATTAAAGTACTTTTATTAGCGAGCTTTTAGCCCTTTTACCAGAGCCTTCATTGGGCAACAATGTACACTGTTACCAGATAAAGGCTCTATTAAGATGGCTGAAAGCTTGCAAATAAAAGTATTTTAACGCAGCGAAAAATCTGTGTATAATTCTACATATTACTTTACCTACGTTATGAGTATTAAACAACAAAAACACATACATTAACAAAATGCTAGTGATACCAAATATTGCATCAATAATATAAAATAAAGAATCATTGTATATTGTATTAATGCATATGATAAATAAATCTTCAGGATATATTTGTCATATAGGTATTCTTATCTCTTGATGGAATTATTATAACTTTGCAAGCTAGTATTGGTAGTCATTCAATTGTTTGTCTGTATCTGTACTGAAACATACGTAATACATTCAAAGTTAACATTTACCCAAACTTTCTTATAACAAGCAAAAACACATTTCTGCACTGAAAAACAGGAAATTGTTCTACATGGTACAAAAAAAATTATTAAGACTTTGTTAACCTAACGAGAAAATACCAAACATCAACTTTAAGAATCTATTTTGTTGCACTTCATGAAATATACTAGGTTTTAACATTAAGCTTTCTCAGTTTAAAGTATCAAATAGGCAAAATGAAATCTCTAAGCTATATTTTGTCATTTATACTGTCCTAAAAGTTGTAATAACTACCATTTAATCACTCTGAATGAATTTGTGAATTGGTCCTAGATAGTTTATTCTAACTTTTTTAAATATTTATCATTGCAAATTTTGACCCCCCCCCCCATATATATATATATAAAGATTTATTTTAATAGCCTAGCTTTACCTGCATGTTGCAACTAGTAGAATTTCAAACATATTGCTACCTACAAATATATCTTTAATTTAGACTATGTTTGTTTATTCTATGGTCTTCAAATAAATAAGCACTGGGTTAGATGATGTTAGAGTCCAGTAGTTTCCAAACTCAGCATTATTTTTCTCAGCCCCCCCTCATACTGAATACAGTGGTTTCTTTGTCTCTCTTTAATCGGTTTTCATAAGTTTTAGCAGGAAAATTTAAAGTGTTAAAAATGTATTTTTCATTGTTATTTTTTGGGTTCTCCTTCCAAAAGGTTGCACCCCACCAGGTGGGTGCACCCTGCAGTTTGTAAACCACTGTGTTACACAAAATTATCTGTGTTTAGTTGAATTATATATAGTTGTTTACAATGGAAATTTATTAAATTTCTGCAAGGTTTACAAATGCATATTTTGTACTGCTCTTTCAAGTTTAGCTTGAAACATTTTCTGATGGTCAGTATAAATATTTAAGATGCTGAGATTAAAGTTTTAAGTTAGGATGCTTAATCCTATTAAAAAAGTTAAACGTTTTCCTAATCTGAAAGTATATAACCAATAAATACTCGCCACCACTCACTATTTCCCTTGTGTGTCTGCTTATGAGATTTGCACGGCACTAGCTGTAGAGCTAACTCCCACCTAAATTCAAGTGAATTGCACTAGTGCATGATAATGTCACCATGTGACAATAGCTCTCCATCAACAAAAGGGTGACATAACCTCCTTATGCAGTAACTCCCTCTATGCATTTGCACTCCTAACAACTTCATTTTTTACCTCAGTATTGCATTGGACAGATGCATTCAAATTTCTCACATGAGTTCAATTTGATGAGAACTGCATTTTAGTCTTGCTCAGGGTAAAATTCTTGCCCTAAATAAAGGGAGGGAAAGGCAAAGGAGCCTAAAGTGTCACACAGGTGAATCCCATTGTACTGTCTTCAGTAAGACTGTTTGTGGCTGGTGGTCTGCTGGGGATCCTGGCACTTCTCTTGGTTTCCCCAACATAAATTTTCCCCTCCTTCTCTTGTTCGAGTGGAACGTGGGAGACCCTTATCACTTACTATTTCTTAGTTACTGAAGTGATGAACTATGGAAAAGCTTCACTGGTTGGGCTTTGTACAATATGGTGAGAAGTAGAGTGGTTGTGACATTATCAGTGTTGTATAGGTCACTCTTGAAAGAGCTACTGTGCCCTCCTCCTGCAGCCAGAGGCTGTCAAGTAGAGCCGAAGTTAGCACACATCATGCAATTTGATCGAGCAATAACCATACTACATTTATTTTTCACCAACCACTTGTGTGGGGGTGCTCGGTTGGTCATGTTCACATACCTGACCATGAAATTCTTATTTTCAAGAGTAAGAAAGTGTAAGCCAGAGAAGTGGGCTATCACTTCCCTGGTGCCAGTTTTTTCCCATGATTGTCCATGGAATTGGTACAGTCTAGATCAGACAATTGAGTGAAATTGTATACCATGAAAATACCTCAAGTGGTCTTGCAGAACACTTCTTCTCACAGTGGGCACTGTGAGAGTATGCAAAACCACATGGGAGCGTGGCAAGGAAGTCAATGAAGAATGAAGGAGGGGAGAGGATAGAGGAAGAAAACACCTTGTGTTATCAAGATAGGTGAAACGTAGTGGACATGGCCACCTGATAACCAGCAATGGTCAAAACCAATAAACCACATTCAAACATCCAGGTAAAAAAGGCAGAAAGGTAGTTCACAGTAGGGTGCTGGGAGGAAAGGAGTGGGGGATGGACCTATGATGAAAATCATAGTGGAAGGCGGAAAGAAATGTTATCAGAATAATGCTACATGATCAGATAATCTGACCCAAAGGGAAACAGACCAGACAAATCCCACAAGTGAAGATGGAGAGATGATATCCCTTGACTGGAAAGAGATGCATGAGGTTGAAAAAATAGCTAGGGAACATTGGGTAGAGAAAGAGGAGTCTAGATGCTAAGCCAAGAAGCAGAGGAAACCAAGACTGAGCTGGCTGAGGAAGAGTGGACAAAGAGAGAGGAAGCATGGAATTGAGAGGTTGGCAAAAGTGCCTATCAAAGGCAGTCTGTCATCAGGTTCATAGCTCCTGCCACATGACAAGCAACAAGACAAAACTGACGTGAATGAGCGCAGAAGAATAAGTCCAATACCTGAAAGCAAAGAGTTCTGGAATGGGTGCCCTCTTGATTGTTGATGTAAGAAACAGTCATGGAACTGTCAGAGTGGTACACGAACAAATAATTCACCAGTAGGAGCAGGAAATGGGGACATGCTCGATGAACAGCAAGAAGTCCAAACATATTGATGTGGAGTGAACACTCATCCTGCATACAAACACCATAAGTCATGTCATCATTCAGAGAAGTGCCCCAACATGAAGGGGAAGAATCAGAATCCACTGGAGGATGTGCATGCCTCAAAGGAATAAGGAATAACTGGGAAGCCAGAGTCCCCAGAAGCAAAAAATCCTCTTGCACAGGATGAAAAGGAGAAGCATAAATTTTGGTGACCAAATACTCCATAGCTTGCAGCCAAAGTGAGTAGGCTGAGACAAGAATTGAAGAATGTGTATTAAATGTTGAGTAGGCATTAGAAAAAACTTGGATATCTTGACTAGCCACCCCAACCAAGCAGCCTCTAGTATAAGAGAGATGTGAGAAGAGGATACCTCGTGGGAATGGGCTAATTTCAATCCCCAGCCATAAAAGTAGTGAGAAAAGGTCCCCATGACTCAATTGAATATATGAGGGGCTGACACTATGTTAAGGGAAAGGCACAGAATTGGAAGATGCAATTGCAATGGACAAATGATAGAAAGCATCTGAAGGAAGGGACAATCAGAATATGTCCAACACATCGACTCTGATAATTCACAGCCCAGATGAAAAGTACCACTGGAGAGAAAAGAAATTCTCTATCTGAAATCGTGGAACAACCAGAAATTGGTTGAGAGACGATAGGTTGACTACTGGACACCAGTCCCCGATATTCTTGGGAACCACAATTAGAGAAAAGCAAAACCCCAGAGAAGGGTCATATACCCTCTCCATGGCATGTTATGTCAAAATATCTAATACTACATTCTCAAGACACTGAATATAGATTGGGTTTGAGGGAGGAGAAAAGGAAATGGAAAGAGAAGAGGGGGGAGAAGAGAAGCACCATAGGTGAGAACTTAAAAACACCATCTGTTTATAGAGAAGAGTGACCAAAGGTTTGCAAACCAAGATGGACAGGCACCCACTGGGCTTGGCCCAATAACACAGTCGCAGGTGAAGCATGTGACAAACCTTATGGCAGGTAGTAGGAGGACAGGAAGAAGGAAAAGGCCTGGAAGGTGGAATAAAACGATTAGGAGCAGACTGAACTGGTAGTAGACAGGAGTGAAAGGGCAAGATTGTAAAAGACAAGAAACCAGGAAAGATAAACAGTAGTGGTGCAAGGCTGCTTTGGCTCTGGACTCCAGTGAATCAGTACCACCAACAAAGACATCAGACCAAAGAAAGAGAGACTGCTGGAGATCAAGTAAATACGAAGTATGTAGTCACATGTTGGTAAAGAGTATATCCCACCCAGCAGAGGAACCAGTGAACAGGGAAAGAGCAAAAGTAATACAGGCCATCACAGTAAAAAGAAGGGAATGAACCTCCCCTGAAAACCCTTCTAAAGTACAATGAAGTACCTCAGACATGAGGTATAAGAAGGATAGGTAGTGTCAGAGGGTGGTGAGGAAAAGACAAAGATACAAAAACTGGTTACTTGAGAGTGAATAAGAAGACAAGGAGTCTACTCCCCAAGCAGATAATAGAGGTTCCAAAGACTGAGAACCTAGAAAGGGAAAAGAAGAACAGCTGTAAACTAGGACATGGGAATCAAGAAGGCAAAGAAGAAGAGTCACATGGATACAGATACAAAGTTATTCAAGAAAGGAATCAGTATGAATCTAAATGAGCAAGCAAGGAAACATTATATAACCACAAGGATTAGAATCATGGAGCAAAGAATGTAAGGAATCATGAGACACAAGCAAAAGAGAAAGAAAGAAACATACTTGAGAAATAAAGTCCTGAAACAGTGTGGATGGTTGAGGTTCTTCCTCAGTCAGTAGGGGGGGGGAGCAAATCCAGGTGGAAGGAATACACAATCAAATTCATCTTCCTCTTGTTTAACCTTAAATTGAGAAGTAAAGACCTCAGTCGAACGGATGGAAATAGAAGGCCCAGCATGTATGATGAATCTCACAACACAATAGCAGTAACATTCTCCATAGTCAACAAGCTTCTCAAAGCCACAGTAGAAAATAGAGCATGTGTTTGTAACATTACCACCCACACAGGTCAATGTTGAAGTCACTGTCACTTGAGAATTCATGATAAAATTTAAAGCTTTTGAAACCAAAGCTAAACAAAACGAAAATCAAAGTTTTGTTAACAAATAGAAATCTCACTAAATTTAACTCAGACAAAAAATTTGAACACATCTGTCCAATGCAATGCTGAGGAAAAGAATTAAGTTGAGTGCAAATGCATAGGAGTTACTGCACATGGAGGTTGTGTCACCCTCCTGCTGGTAGAGGGCTATTGTCACCAGTGCAGTTCACAATAAATATGTGAATTTAGGTAGGAGTTAGCTCTAGGCTAGTGGCATGCAAATCTCACAAGCAGACATGAAAGGGAAGTAGCACTTTTGTGTGAGAAGGTAGATTATCCTCTCTGAATAACTAATTTTACAAGAAAATTTAACATTTTAATGAGTTACATATTATAATTTCAGATTAGTTAGTATTTTGTGCCATTACATAACAGTAAGTTGTCATCTTTATAACATATGTCAGTTTACTGACAACACTAAAGTTTAACATTAGGTTACAACTTTATTAAATATATTTTTAATACAAAATGGTATATTTTTGTTATTTGCTTTGATTATCATCACCAATATTCAGAACTTCATCTACTGTATAATGCACTAAAACAATGGGAAACCCAAGCTGTTATTTTTACACAATGTGTTACATATGCTCTGGCCATCATGGGTATCAAAATCCAATTTTTGGTGTTATTAACCCTCAGACTTTCCAAAGAAAGGGGAGAAGTTAAAATTCATTTGAAAATGAATGACAATGAAATGTGGGATGATGGTGTCAAAAATAACTGTGTGCAGAAATAAGAACTAATTGCAAACATGATTTTTGTTTACTATTTAGTAGTATTTTATTGTTACAATGAATTATGAATAAATATATTTTTGCATCACCTCTATTTTGGTCTGTTGTACTTTGAGTATAAAATTTTTTTTATGTGAATAGTTTATTTTTAGAAACATTATTATAGAAACACTAATAATGTATTCAGAAATTTAATTAATGTGTTTATCTGTACAATAATCATCTGTGAGAAATACGAAATAATTGAAATGAACTCCAGCTAATATTATAAACAACTTTTAATACAACATTAGCTTTAAACACAATTAACAAATTTACAATGCACTTAATTCAACAGAGATGCTCACAACAGATTTGTAGCTCTTACACGTTTCTGTATTTTTATTAGTGATCTGGACTAGAGTAAAATGTCACCTCCATATCTAGACTATACCACTCAAAGTTTTTGGATAGAAAGATATACATAACTTTTGTACAAGAAGATTGTGCTGCTGCCTTATTAACCATGCCATAATACAATTACTGTACCAAATATGCAGAGAAAGAAAATCTTTCAGAAAACAATATAACAAAATTAACTTGAAACGTTTATTTCTTAGCTCTCTAAATAATCATGATTTGAAGCTTGAGCAAATGAATGAAATGTAAAGAAATTTATTATTATTCTAGTACCTGACAGATAAACATTATGAATGACCATCCATAGTTCAGAAGAGATGGTTGTCATTCCACACTTTAAGTTAGAGGTAGGTAGATAACTAGGATTATGGCCACACATATCTGTGTATGTATATTTATATACACGTCTATGTGGGTGTAACTGTGTGTGTGTGTGT